>NW_026961086.1:0-154962 GCF_021018805.1 Prinia subflava | reverse complement strand
CTCGTCTGCAGAGCAAGAGCAAAGGTTTTAGGATCTAAATTGCTTGTTTTCCATGGAAGAGCTATGTAGAACACTATGCTTTGCTGTTGCTGTGTTGGTTTTCTAAAGACACAAACCCTGCTTGTTCCCTGTGTTTCCAGCAAGCAGAGAAGCTGCTGCAGACACTTTCTTGCCCATTTTCCACAAGTGAAGTATATTTTGTACCAGTTGGTGTATTCCTTGTCTGCAGAGCAAGAGCAAAGGTTTTAGGACCTAAATTTCTTGATTTCCTTGGAAGAGATATGTAGAACACTGTGCTTTGCTGTTGCTGTGTTGGTTTTCTCAAGACACAAACCCTGTTTGTTCCCTGTGTTTTCAGCAAGCAGAGAAGCTGCTGCAGACACTTTCTTGCCCCTTTTCCACAAGTGAAGTATATTTTGTACCAGTTGGTGTATTCCTCGTCTGCAGAGCAAGAGCAAAGGTTTTAGGATCTAAATTGCTTGTTTTCCATGGAAGAGCTATGTAGAACACTATGCTTTGCTGTTGCTGTGTTTGTTTTCTCAAGACACAAGCCCTGTTTGTTCTCTGTGTTTTCAGCAAGCAGAGAAGCTGCTGCAGACACTTTCTTGCTCCTTTTCCACTAGTGAAGTATATTTTGTACCAGTTGGTGTATTCCTCGTCTGCAGAGCAAGAGCAAAGGTTTTAGGATCTAAATTGCTTGTTTTCCATGGAAGAGCTCTGTAGAACACAATGCTTTGCTGTTGCTGTGTTGGTTTTCTCAAGACACAAGTCCTGTTGGTTGTCTGTGTTTGCAGCAAGCAGAGAAGCTGCTGCAGACACTTTCTTGCCCCTTTTCCACAAGTGAAGTATATTTTGTACCAGTTGGTGTGTTCCTCGTCTGCAGAGACGGATCAAAGGTTTTAGGACCTAAATTGCTTGATTTCATTGGAAGAGCTATTAAGAACACTATGCT
Source organism: Prinia subflava (assembly GCF_021018805.1). Taxonomy (NCBI): domain Eukaryota; kingdom Metazoa; phylum Chordata; class Aves; order Passeriformes; family Cisticolidae; genus Prinia; species Prinia subflava. The sequence goes on along the minus strand of NW_026961086.1, from coordinate 154,010 downwards.
TTGCTGTTGCTGTGTTGGTTTTCTAAACACACAAGCCCTGTTTGTTCCCTGTGTTTTCAGCAAGCAGAGAAGCTCTTGAAGACACGTACCTGCTTTCTCCACTACTGACGTATATTTTGTACCAGTTGGTGTGTTCCTCGTCTGCAAAGCAAGAGCAAAGGTTTTAGGACTAAAATTGCTTGATTTCCATGGAAGAGCTCTGTAGAACACTATGCTTTGCTGTTACTGTGTTGGTTTTCTCAAGACACAAGTCTTGTTGGTTGTATGTGTTTCCAGCGAGCAGAAAAGCTGCTGCAGACACTTTCTTGCCCCTTTTCCACAAGTGAAGTATATTTTGTACCAGTTGGTGTATTCCTCTTCTGCAGAGCAAGAGCAAAGGTTTTAGGATCTAAATTGCTTGTTTTCCATGGAAGAGCTCTGTAGAACACTATGCTTTGCTGTTGCTGTGTTGGTTTTCTCAAGACACAAGTCCTGTTGGTTGTCTGTGTTTGCAGCAAGCAGAGAAGCTGCTGCAGACACTTTCTTGCCCCTTTTTACAAGTGAAGTATATTTTGTACCAGTTGGTGTGTTCCTCGTCTGCAAAGCAAGAGCAAATGTGTTAGGACCTAAATTGCTTGATTTCCATGGAAGAGCTCTGTAGAACACTATGCTTTGCTGTTGCTGTGTTGGTTTTCTCAAGAAACAAACCCTGTTTGTTCTCTGTACTTGCAGGGAGCAGAGAAGCTCTTGAAGACACGTACCTGCTTTCTCCACTACTGAAGTATATTTTGTACCAGTTGGTGTATTCCTTGTCTGCAGAGCAAGAGCAAAGGTTTTAGGACCTAAATTGCTTGATTTCCTTGGAAGAGATATGTAGAACACTGTGCTTTGCTGTTGCTGTGTTGGTTTTCTCAAGACACAAACCCTGTTTGTTCCCTGTGTTTTCAGCAAGCAGAGAAGCTGCTGCAGACACTTTCTTGCCCCTTTTCCACAAGTGAAGTATATTTTGTACCAGTTGGTGTATTCCTCGTCTGCAGAGCAAGAGCAAAGGTTTTAGGATCTAAATTGCTTGTTTTCCATGGAAGAGCTATGTAGAACACTATGCTTTGCTGTTGCTGTGTTGGTTTTCTAAAGACACAAACCCTGTTTGTTCCCTGTGTTTTCAGCAAGCAGAGAAGCTGCTGCAGACACTTTCTTGCCCCTTTTCCACAAGTGAAGTATATTTTGTACCAGTTGGTGTATTCCTAGTCTGCAGAGCAAGAGCAAAGGTTTTAGGATCTAAATTGCTTGTTTTCCATGGAAGAGCTATGTAGAACACTATGCTTTGCTGTTGCTGTGTTGGTTTTCTCAAGACACAAGTCCTGTTTGTTCCCTGTGTTTTCAGCAAGCAGAGAAGCTGCTGCAGACACTTTCTTGCTCCTTTTCCACTAGTGAAGTATATTTTGTACCAGTTGGTGTATTCCTCGTCTGCAGAGCAAGAGCAAAGGTTTTAGGATCTAAATTGCTTGTTTTCCATGGAAGAGCTCTGTAGAACACTATGCTTTGCTGTTGCTGTGTTGGTTTTCTCAAGACACAAGTCCTGTTGGTTGTCTGTGTTTGCAGCAAGCAGAGAAGCTGCTGCAGACACTTTCTTGCCCCTTTTCCACAAGTGAAGTATATTTTGTACCAGTTGGTGTATTCCTCGTTTGCAGAGCAAGAGCAAAGGTTTTAGGATCTAAATTGCTTGTTTTCCATGGAAGAGCTATGTAGAACACTATGCTTTGCTGTTGCTGTGTTGGTTTTCTCAAGACACAAACCCTGTTTGTTCCCTGTGTTTTCAGCAAGCAGAGAAGCTGCTGCAGACACTTTCTTGCCCCTTTTTCACAAGTGAAGTATATTTTGTACCAGTTGGTGTGTTCCTCGTCTGCAAAGCAAGAGCAAAGGTTTTAGGACCTAAATTGCTTGATTTCCATGGAAGAGATATGTAGAAGACTGTGCTTTGCTGTTGCTGTGTTGGTTTTCTCAAGACACAAACCCTGTTTGTTCCCTGTGTTTTCAGCAAGCAGAGAAGCTGCTGCAGACACTTTCTTGCCCCTTTTCCACAAGTGAAGTATATTTTGTACCAGTTGGTGTGTTCCTCGTCTGCAGAGCAAGAGCAAAGGTTTTAGGACCTAAATTGCTTGATTTCCTTGGAAGAGATATGTAGAACACTGTGCTTTGCTGTTGCTGTGTTGGTTTTCTCAAGACACAAACCCTGTTTGTTCCCTGTGTTTTCAGCAAGCAGAGAAGCTGCTGCAGACACTTTCTTGCCCCTTTTCCACAAGTGAAGTATATTTTGTACCAGTTGGTGTATTCCTCGTCTGCAGAGCAAGAGCAAAGGTTTTAGGATCTAAATTGCTTGTTTTCCATGGAAGAGCTATGTAGAACACTATGCTTTGCTGTTGCTGTGTTGGTTTTCTCAAGACACAAACCCTGTTTGTTCCCTGTGTTTTCAGCAAGCAGAGAAGCTGCTGCAGACACTTTCTTACCCCTTTTTAACAAGTGAAGTATATTTTGTACCAGTTGGTGTGTTCCTCGTCTGCAGAGACGGATCAAAGGTTTTAGGACCTAAATTGCTTGATTTCATTGGAAGAGCTATTAAGAACACTATGCTTTGCTGTTGCTGTGTTGGTTTTCTAAACACACAAGCCCTGTTTGTTCCCTGTGTTTTCAGCAAGCAGAGAAGCTCTTGAAGACACGTACCTGCTTTCTCCACTACTGACGTATATTTTGTACCAGTTGGTGTGTTCCTCGTCTGCAAAGCAAGAGCAAAGGTTTTAGGACTAAAATTGCTTGATTTCCATGGAAGAGCTCTGTAGAACACTATGCTTTGCTGTTACTGTGTTGGTTTTCTCAAGACACAAGTCTTGTTGGTTGTATGTGTTTCCAGCGAGCAGAAAAGCTGCTGCAGACACTTTCTTGCCCCTTTTCCACAAGTGAAGTATATTTTGTACCAGTTGGTGTATTCCTCTTCTGCAGAGCAAGAGCAAAGGTTTTAGGATCTAAATTGCTTGTTTTCCATGGAAGAGCTCTGTAGAACACTATGCTTTGCTGTTGCTGTGTTGGTTTTCTCAAGACACAAGTCCTGTTGGTTGTCTGTGTTTGCAGCAAGCAGAGAAGCTGCTGCAGACACTTTCTTGCCCCTTTTTACAAGTGAAGTATATTTTGTACCAGTTGGTGTGTTCCTCGTCTGCAAAGCAAGAGCAAATGTGTTAGGACCTAAATTGCTTGATTTCCATGGAAGAGCTCTGTAGAACACTATGCTTTGCTGTTGCTGTGTTGGTTTTCTCAAGAAACAAACCCTGTTTGTTCTCTGTACTTGCAGCGAGCAGAGAAGCTCTTGAAGACACGTACCTGCTTTCTCCACTACTGACGTATATTTTGTACCAGTTGGTGTATTCCTCGTCTGGAGAGCAGGAGCAAAGGTTTTAGGACCTAAATTGCTTGATTTCCTTGGAAGAGATATGTAGAACACTGTGCTTTGCTGTTGCTGTGTTGGTTTTCTCAAGACACAAACCCTGTTTGTTCCCTGTGTTTTCAGCAAGCAGAGAAGCTGCTGCAGACACTTTCTTGCCCCTTTTCCACAAGTGAAGTATATTTTGTACCAGTTGGTGTATTCCTCGTCTGCAGAGCAAGAGCAAAGGTTTTAGGATCTAAATTGCTTGTTTTCCATGGAAGAGCTATGTAGAACACTATGCTTTGCTGTTACTGTGTTGGTTTTCTAAAGACACAAACCCTGTTTGTTCCCTGTGTTTTCAGCAAGCAGAGAAGCTGCTGCAGACACTTTCTTGCCCCTTTTCCACAAGTGAAGTATATTTTGTACCAGTTGGTGTATTCCTTGTCTGCAGAGCAAGAGCAAAGGTTTTAGGACCTAAATTGCTTGATTTCCTTGGAAGAGATATGTAGAACACTGTGCTTTGCTGTTGCTGTGTTGGTTTTCTCAAGACACAAACCCTGTTTGTTCCCTGTGTTTTCAGCAAGCAGAGAAGCTGCTGCAGACACTTTCTTGCCCCTTTTCCACAAGTGAAGTATATTTTGTACCAGTTGGTGTATTCCTCGTCTGCAGAGCAAGAGCAAAGGTTTTAGGATCTAAATTGCTTGTTTTCCATGGAAGAGCTATGTAGAACACTGTGCTTTGCTGTTGCTGTGTTGGTTTTCTAAAGACACAAACCCTGTTTGTTCCCTGTGTTTTCAGCAAGCAGAGAAGCTGCTGCAGACACTTTCTTGCCCCTTTTCCACAAGTGAAGTATATTTTGTACCAGTTGGTGTATTCCTAGTCTGCAGAGCAAGAGCAAAGGTTTTAGGATCTAAATTGCTTGTTTTCCATGGAAGAGCTATGTAGAACACTATGCTTTGCTGTTGCTGTGTTGGTTTTCTCAAGACACAAACCCTGTTTGTTCCCTGTGTTTTCAGCAAGCAGAGAAGCTGCTGCAGACACTTTCTTGCCCCTTTTTCACAAGTGAAGTATATTTTGTACCAGTTGGTGTGTTCCTCGTCTGGAGAGCAGGAGCAAAGGTTTTAGGACCTAAATTGCTGATTTCCTTGGAAGAGATATGTAGAACACTGTGCTTTGCTGTTGCTGTGTTGGTTTTCTCAAGACACAAACCCTGTTTGTTCCCTGTGTTTTCAGCAAGCAGAGAAGCTGCTGCAGACACTTTCTTGCCCCTTTTCCACAAGTGAAGTATATTTTGTACCAGTTGGTGTATTCCTCGTCTGCAGAGCAAGAGCAAAGGTTTTAGGATCTAAATTGCTTGTTTTCCATGGAAGAGCTATGTAGAACACTGTGCTTTGCTGTTGCTGTGTTGGTTTTCTCAAGAAACAAACCCTGTTTGTTCCCTGTGTTTTCAGCAAGCAGAGAAGCTCTTGAAGACACGTACCTGCTTTCTCCACTACTGACGTATATTTTGTACCAGTTGGTGTATTCCTCTTCTGCAGAGCAAGAGCAAAGGTTTTAGGATCTAAATTGCTTGTTTTCCATGGAAGAGCTCTGTAGAACACTATGCTTTGCTGTTGCTGTGTTGGTTTTCTCAAGACACAAGTCCTGTTGGTTGTCTGTGTTTTCAGCAAGCAGAGAAGCTGCTGCAGACACTTTCTTGCCCCTTTTTACAAGTGAAGTATATTTTGTACCAGTTGGTGTGTTCCTCGTCTGCAAAGCAAGAGCAAATGTGTTAGGACCTAAATTGCTTGATTTCCATGGAAGAGCTCTGTAGAACACTATGCTTTGCTGTTGCTGTGTTGGTTTTCTCAAGAAACAAACCCTGTTTGTTCTCTGTACTTGCAGCGAGCAGAGAAGCTCTTGAAGACACGTACCTGCTTTCTCCACTACTGACGTATATTTTGTACCAGTTGGTGTATTCCTCGTCTGGAGAGCAGGAGCAAAGGTTTTAGGACCTAAATTGCTTGATTTCCTTGGAAGAGATATGTAGAACACTGTGCTTTGCTGTTGCTGTGTTGGTTTTCTCAAGACACAAACCCTGTTTGTTCCCTGTGTTTTCAGCAAGCAGAGAAGCTGCTGCAGACACTTTCTTGCCCCTTTTCCACAAGTGAAGTATATTTTGTACCAGTTGGTGTATTCCTCGTCTGCAGAGCAAGAGCAAAGGTTTTAGGATCTAAATTGCTTGTTTTCCATGGAAGAGCTATGTAGAACACTATGCTTTGCTGTTGCTGTGTTGGTTTTCTAAAGACACAAACCCTGTTTGTTCCCTGTGTTTTCAGCAAGCAGAGAAGCTGCTGCAGACACTTTCTTGCCCCTTTTCCACAAGTGAAGTATATTTTGTACCAGTTGGTGTATTCCTTGTCTGCAGAGCAAGAGCAAAGGTTTTAGGACCTAAATTGCTTGATTTCCTTGGAAGAGATATGTAGAACACTGTGCTTTGCTGTTGCTGTGTTGGTTTTCTCAAGACACAAACCCTGTTTGTTCCCTGTGTTTTCAGCAAGCAGAGAAGCTGCTGCAGACACTTTCTTGCCCCTTTTCCACAAGTGAAGTATATTTTGTACCAGTTGGTGTATTCCTCGTCTGCAGAGCAAGAGCAAAGGTTTTAGGATCTAAATTGCTTGTTTTCCATGGAAGAGCTATGTAGAACACTATGCTTTGCTGTTGCTGTGTTGGTTTTCTCAAGACACAAACCCTGTTTGTTCCCTGTGTTTTCAGCAAGCAGAGAAGCTGCTGCAGACACTTTCTTGCCCCTTTTTCACAAGTGAAGTATATTTTGTACCAGTTGGTGTGTTCCTCGTCTGGAGAGCAGGAGCTAAGGTTTTAGGACCTAAATTGCTTGATTTCCTTGGAAGAGATATGTAGAACACTGTGCTTTGCTGTTGCTGTGTTGGTTTTCTCAAGACACAAACCCTGTTTGTTCCCTGTGTTTTCAGCAAGCAGAGAAGCTGCTGCAGACACTTTCTTGCCCCTTTTCCACAAGTGAAGTATATTTTGTACCAGTTGGTGTATTCCTCGTCTGCAGAGCAAGAGCAAAGGTTTTAGGATCTAAATTGCTTGTTTTCCATGGAAGAGCTATGTAGAACACTATGCTTTGCTGTTGCTGTGTTGGTTTTCTAAAGACACAAACCCTGCTTGTTCCCTGTGTTTTCAGCAAGCAGAGAAGCTGCTGCAGACACTTTCTTGCCCCTTTTCCACAAGTGAAGTATATTTTGTACCAGTTGGTGTATTCCTCGTCTGCAGAGCAAGAGCAAAGGTTTTAGGATCTAAATTGCTTGTTTTCCATGGAAGAGCTATGTAGAACACTATGCTTTGCTGTTGCTGTGTTGGTTTTCTAAAGACACAAACCCTGTTTGTTCCCTGTGTTTTCAGCAAGCAGAGAAGCTGCTGCAGACACTTTCTTGCCCCTTTTCCACAAGTGAAGTATATTTTGTACCAGTTGGTGTATTCCTAGTCTGCAGAGCAAGAGCAAAGGGTTTTAGGATCTAAATTGCTTGTTTTCCATGGAAGAGCTATGTAGAACACTATGCTTTGCTGTTGCTGTGTTGGTTTTCTCAAGACACAAGTCCTGTTGGTTGTCTGTGTTTTCAGCAAGCAGAGAAGCTGCTGCAGACACTTTCTTGCTCCTTTTCCACTAGTGAAGTATATTTTGTACCAGTTGGTGTATTCCTCGTCTGCAGAGCAAGAGCAAAGGTTTTAGGATCTAAATTGCTTGATTTCCATGGAAGAGCTATGTAGAACACTATGCTTTGCTGTTGCTGTGTTGGTTTTCTCAAGACACAAGTCCTGTTGGTTGTCTGTGTTTGCAGCAAGCAGAGAAGCTGCTGCAGACACTTTCTTGCTCCTTTTCCACTAGTGAAGTATATTTTGTACCAGTTTGTGTATTCCTCGTCTGCAGAGCAAGAGCAAAGGTTTTAGGATCTAAATTGCTTGTTTCCATGGAAGAGCTATGTAGAACACTATGCTTTGCTGTTGCTGTGTTGGTTTTCTCAAGACACAAACCCTGTTTGTTCCCTGTGTTTTCAGCAAGCAGAGAAGCTGCTGCAGACACTTTCTTGCCCCTTTTTACAAGTGAAGTATATTTTGTACCAGTTGGTGTGTTCCTCGTCTGCAAAGCAAGAGCAAATGTGTTAGGACCTAAATTGCTTGATTTCCATGGAAGAGCTCTGTAGAACACTATGCTTTGCTGTTGCTGTGTTGGTTTTCTCAAGAAACAAACCCTGTTTGTTCTCTGTACTTGCAGCGAGCAGAGAAGCTCTTGAAGACACGTACCTGCTTTCTCCACTACTGACGTATATTTTGTACCAGTTGGTGTATTCCTCGTCTGGAGAGCAGGAGCAAAGGTTTTAGGACCTAAATTGCTTGATTTCCTTGGAAGAGATATGTAGAACACTATGCTTTGCTGTTGCTGTGTTGGTTTTCTCAAGACACAAACCCTGTTTGTTCCCTGTGTTTTCAGCAAGCAGAGAAGCTGCTGCAGACACTTTCTTGCCCCTTTTCCACAAGTGAAGTATATTTTGTACCAGTTGGTGTATTCCTCGTCTGCAGAGCAAGAGCAAAGGTTTTAGGATCTAAATTGCTTGTTTTCCATGGAAGAGCTATGTAGAACACTATGCTTTGCTGTTGCTGTGTTGGTTTTCTAAAGACACAAACCCTGTTTGTTCCCTGTGTTTTCAGCAAGCAGAGAAGCTGCTGCAGACACTTTCTTGCCCCTTTTCCACAAGTGAAGTATATTTTGTACCAGTTGGTGTATTCCTTGTCTGCAGAGCAAGAGCAAAGCTTTTAGGACCTAAATTGCTTGATTTCCTTGGAAGAGATATGTAGAACACTGTGCTTTGCTGTTGCTGTGTTGGTTTTCTCAAGACACAAACCCTGTTTGTTCCCTGTGTTTTCAGCAAGCAGAGAAGCTGCTGCAGACACTTTCTTGCCCCTTTTCCACAAGTGAAGTATATTTTGTACCAGTTGGTGTATTCCTCGTCTGCAGAGCAAGAGCAAAGGTTTTAGGATCTAAATTGCTTGTTTTCCATGGAAGAGCTATGTAGAACACTATGCTTTGCTGTTGCTGTGTTGGTTTTCTCAAGACACAAACCCTGTTTGTTCCCTGTGTTTTCAGCAAGCAGAGAAGCTGCTGCAGACACTTTCTTGCCCCTTTTTCACAAGTGAAGTATATTTTGTACCAGTTGGTGTGTTCCTCGTCTGCAAAGCAAGAGCAAAGGTTTTAGGACTTAAATTGCTTGATTTCCATGGAAGAGATATGTAGAACACTGTGCTTTGCTGTTGCTGTGTTGGTTTTCTAAAGACACAAACCCTGTTTGTTCCCTGTGTTTTCAGCAAGCAGAGAAGCTGCTGCAGACACTTTCTTGCCCCTTTTCCACAAGTGAAGTATATTTTGTACCAGTTGGTGTATTCCTAGTCTGCAGAGCAAGAGCAAAGGTTTTAGGATCTAAATTGCTTGTTTTCCATGGAAGAGATATGTAGAACACTATGCTTTGCTGTTGCTGTGTTGGTTTTCTCAAGACACAAACCCTGTTTGTTCCCTGTGTTTTCAGCAAGCAGAGAAGCTGCTGCAGACACTTTCTTGCCCCTTTTTCACAAGTGAAGTATATTTTGTACCAGTTGGTGTGTTCCTCGTCTGGAGAGCAGGAGCAAAGGTTTTAGGACCTAAATTGCTTGATTTCCTTGGAAGAGATATGTAGAACACTGTGCTTTGCTGTTGCTGTGTTGGTTTTCTCAAGACACAAACCCTGTTTGTTCCCTGTGTTTTCAGCAAGCAGAGAAGCTGCTGCAGACACTTTCTTGCCCCTTTTCCACAAGTGAAGTATATTTTGTACCAGTTGGTGTATTCCTCGTCTGCAGAGCAAGAGCAAAGGTTTTAGGATCTAAATTGCTTGTTTTCCATGGAAGAGCTATGTAGAACACTATGCTTTGCTGTTGCTGTGTTTGTTTTCTCAAGACACAAGCCCTGTTTGTTCTCTGTGTTTTCAGCAAGCAGAGAAGCTGCTGCAGACACTTTCTTGCTCCTTTTCCACTAGTGAAGTATATTTTGTACCAGTTTGTGTATTCCTCGTCTGCAGAGCAAGAGCAAAGGTTTTAGGATCTAAATTGCTTGTTTTCCATGGAAGAGCTCTGTAGAACACAATGCTTTGCTGTTGCTGTGTTGGTTTTCTCAAGACACAAGTCCTGTTGGTTGTCTGTGTTTTCAGCAAGCAGAGAAGCTGCTGCAGACACTTTCTTTCCCCTTTTTCACAAGTGAAGTATATTTTGTACCAGTTGGTGTGTTCCTCGTCTGCAGAGACGGATCAAAGGTTTTAGGACCTAAATTGCTTGATTTCATTGGAAGAGCTATTAAGAACGCTATGCTTTGCTGTTGCTGTGTTGGTTTTCTAAACACACAAGCCCTGTTTGTTCCCTGTGTTTTCAGCAAGCAGAGAAGCTCTTGAAGACACGTACCTGCTTTCTCCACTACTGACATATATTTTGTACCAGTTGGTGTATTCCTCTTCTGCAGAGCAAGAGCAAAGGTTTTAGGATCTAAATTGCTTGTTTTCCATGGAAGAGCTCTGTAGAACACTATGCTTTGCTGTTGCTGTGTTGGTTTTCTCAAGACACAAGTCCTGTTGGTTGTCTGTGTTTGCAGCAAGCAGAGAAGCTGCTGCAGACACTTTCTTGCCCCTTTTTACAAGTGAAGTATATTTTGTACCAGTTGGTGTGTTCCTCGTCTGCAAAGCAAGAGCAAATGTGTTAGGACCTAAATTGCTTGATTTCCATGGAAGAGCTCTGTAGAACACTATGCTTTGCTGTTGCTGTGTTGGTTTTCTCAAGAAACAAACCCTGTTTGTTCTCTGTACTTTCAGCGAGCAGAGAAGCTCTTGAAGACACGTACCTGCTTTCTCCACTACTGAAGTATATTTTGTACCAGTTGGTGTATTCCTTGTCTGCAGAGCAAGAGCAAAGGTTTTAGGACCTAAATTGCTTGATTTCCTTGGAAGAGATATGTAGAACACTGTGCTTTGCTGTTGCTGTGTTGGTTTTCTCAAGACACAAACCCTGTTTGTTCCCTGTGTTTTCAGCAAGCAGAGAAGCTGCTGCAGACACTTTCTTGCCCCTTTTCCACAAGTGAAGTATATTTTGTACCAGTTGGTGTATTCCTCGTCTGCAGAGCAAGAGCAAAGGTTTTAGGATCTAAATTGCTTGTTTTCCATGGAAGAGCTATGTAGAACACTATGCTTTGCTGTTGCTGTGTTGGTTTTCTAAAGACACAAACCCTGTTTGTTCCCTGTGTTTTCAGCAAGCAGAGAAGCTGCTGCAGACACTTTCTTGCCCCTTTTCCACAAGTGAAGTATATTTTGTACCAGTTGGTGTATTCCTAGTCTGCAGAGCAAGAGCAAAGGTTTTAGGATCTAAATTGCTTGTTTTCCATGGAAGAGCTATGTAGAACACTATGCTTTGCTGTTGCTGTGTTGGTTTTCTCAAGACACAAGTCCTGTTTGTTCCCTGTGTTTTCAGCAAGCAGAGAAGCTGCTGCAGACACTTTCTTGCTCCTTTTCCACTAGTGAAGTATATTTTGTACCAGTTGGTGTATTCCTCGTCTGCAGAGCAAGAGCAAAGGTTTTAGGATCTAAATTGCTTGTTTTCCATGGAAGAGCTCTGTAGAACACTATGCTTTGCTGTTGCTGTGTTGGTTTTCTCAAGACACAAGTCCTGTTGGTTGTCTGTGTTTGCAGCAAGCAGAGAAGCTGCTGCAGACACTTTCTTGCCCCTTTTCCACAAGTGAAGTATATTTTGTACCAGTTGGTGTATTCCTCGTTTGCAGAGCAAGAGCAAAGGTTTTAGGATCTAAATTGCTTGTTTTCCATGGAAGAGCTATGTAGAACACTATGCTTTGCTGTTGCTGTGTTGGTTTTCTCAAGACACAAACCCTGTTTGTTCCCTGTGTTTTCAGCAAGCAGAGAAGCTGCTGCAGACACTTTCTTGCCCCTTTTTCACAAGTGAAGTATATTTTGTACCAGTTGGTGTGTTCCTCGTCTGCAAAGCAAGAGCAAAGGTTTTAGGACCTAAATTGCTTGATTTCCATGGAAGAGATATGTAGAAGACTGTGCTTTGCTGTTGCTGTGTTGGTTTTCTCAAGACACAAACCCTGTTTGTTCCCTGTGTTTTCAGCAAGCAGAGAAGCTGCTGCAGACACTTTCTTGCCCCTTTTCCACAAGTGAAGTATATTTTGTACCAGTTGGTGTGTTCCTCGTCTGCAGAGCAAGAGCAAAGGTTTTAGGACCTAAATTGCTTGATTTCCTTGGAAGAGATATGTAGAACACTGTGCTTTGCTGTTGCTGTGTTGGTTTTCTCAAGACACAAACCCTGTTTGTTCCCTGTGTTTTCAGCAAGCAGAGAAGCTGCTGCAGACACTTTCTTGCCCCTTTTCCACAAGTGAAGTATATTTTGTACCAGTTGGTGTATTCCTCGTCTGCAGAGCAAGAGCAAAGGTTTTAGGATCTAAATTGCTTGTTTTCCATGGAAGAGCTATGTAGAACACTATGCTTTGCTGTTGCTGTGTTGGTTTTCTCAAGACACAAACCCTGTTTGTTCCCTGTGTTTTCAGCAAGCAGAGAAGCTGCTGCAGACACTTTCTTACCCCTTTTTAACAAGTGAAGTATATTTTGTACCAGTTGGTGTGTTCCTCGTCTGCAGAGACGGATCAAAGGTTTTAGGACCTAAATTGCTTGATTTCATTGGAAGAGCTATTAAGAACACTATGCTTTGCTGTTGCTGTGTTGGTTTTCTAAACACACAAGCCCTGTTTGTTCCCTGTGTTTTCAGCAAGCAGAGAAGCTCTTGAAGACACGTACCTGCTTTCTCCACTACTGACGTATATTTTGTACCAGTTGGTGTGTTCCTCGTCTGCAAAGCAAGAGCAAAGGTTTTAGGACTAAAATTGCTTGATTTCCATGGAAGAGCTCTGTAGAACACTATGCTTTGCTGTTACTGTGTTGGTTTTCTCAAGACACAAGTCTTGTTGGTTGTATGTGTTTCCAGCGAGCAGAAAAGCTGCTGCAGACACTTTCTTGCCCCTTTTCCACAAGTGAAGTATATTTTGTACCAGTTGGTGTATTCCTCTTCTGCAGAGCAAGAGCAAAGGTTTTAGGATCTAAATTGCTTGTTTTCCATGGAAGAGCTCTGTAGAACACTATGCTTTGCTGTTGCTGTGTTGGTTTTCTCAAGACACAAGTCCTGTTGGTTGTCTGTGTTTGCAGCAAGCAGAGAAGCTGCTGCAGACACTTTCTTGCCCCTTTTTACAAGTGAAGTATATTTTGTACCAGTTGGTGTGTTCCTCGTCTGCAAAGCAAGAGCAAATGTGTTAGGACCTAAATTGCTTGATTTCCATGGAAGAGCTCTGTAGAACACTATGCTTTGCTGTTGCTGTGTTGGTTTTCTCAAGAAACAAACCCTGTTTGTTCTCTGTACTTGCAGCGAGCAGAGAAGCTCTTGAAGACACGTACCTGCTTTCTCCACTACTGACGTATATTTTGTACCAGTTGGTGTATTCCTCGTCTGGAGAGCAGGAGCAAAGGTTTTAGGACCTAAATTGCTTGATTTCCTTGGAAGAGATATGTAGAACACTGTGCTTTGCTGTTGCTGTGTTGGTTTTCTCAAGACACAAACCCTGTTTGTTCCCTGTGTTTTCAGCAAGCAGAGAAGCTGCTGCAGACACTTTCTTGCCCCTTTTCCACAAGTGAAGTATATTTTGTACCAGTTGGTGTATTCCTCGTCTGCAGAGCAAGAGCAAAGGTTTTAGGATCTAAATTGCTTGTTTTCCATGGAAGAGCTATGTAGAACACTATGCTTTGCTGTTACTGTGTTGGTTTTCTAAAGACACAAACCCTGTTTGTTCCCTGTGTTTTCAGCAAGCAGAGAAGCTGCTGCAGACACTTTCTTGCCCCTTTTCCACAAGTGAAGTATATTTTGTACCAGTTGGTGTATTCCTTGTCTGCAGAGCAAGAGCAAAGGTTTTAGGACCTAAATTGCTTGATTTCCTTGGAAGAGATATGTAGAACACTGTGCTTTGCTGTTGCTGTGTTGGTTTTCTCAAGACACAAACCCTGTTTGTTCCCTGTGTTTTCAGCAAGCAGAGAAGCTGCTGCAGACACTTTCTTGCCCCTTTTCCACAAGTGAAGTATATTTTGTACCAGTTGGTGTATTCCTCGTCTGCAGAGCAAGAGCAAAGGTTTTAGGATCTAAATTGCTTGTTTTCCATGGAAGAGCTATGTAGAACACTGTGCTTTGCTGTTGCTGTGTTGGTTTTCTAAAGACACAAACCCTGTTTGTTCCCTGTGTTTTCAGCAAGCAGAGAAGCTGCTGCAGACACTTTCTTGCCCCTTTTCCACAAGTGAAGTATATTTTGTACCAGTTGGTGTATTCCTAGTCTGCAGAGCAAGAGCAAAGGTTTTAGGATCTAAATTGCTTGTTTTCCATGGAAGAGCTATGTAGAACACTATGCTTTGCTGTTGCTGTGTTGGTTTTCTCAAGACACAAACCCTGTTTGTTCCCTGTGTTTTCAGCAAGCAGAGAAGCTGCTGCAGACACTTTCTTGCCCCTTTTTCACAAGTGAAGTATATTTTGTACCAGTTGGTGTGTTCCTCGTCTGGAGAGCAGGAGCAAAGGTTTTAGGACCTAAATTGCTGATTTCCTTGGAAGAGATATGTAGAACACTGTGCTTTGCTGTTGCTGTGTTGGTTTTCTCAAGACACAAACCCTGTTTGTTCCCTGTGTTTTCAGCAAGCAGAGAAGCTGCTGCAGACACTTTCTTGCCCCTTTTCCACAAGTGAAGTATATTTTGTACCAGTTGGTGTATTCCTCGTCTGCAGAGCAAGAGCAAAGGTTTTAGGATCTAAATTGCTTGTTTTCCATGGAAGAGCTATGTAGAACACTGTGCTTTGCTGTTGCTGTGTTGGTTTTCTCAAGAAACAAACCCTGTTTGTTCCCTGTGTTTTCAGCAAGCAGAGAAGCTCTTGAAGACACGTACCTGCTTTCTCCACTACTGACGTATATTTTGTACCAGTTGGTGTATTCCTCTTCTGCAGAGCAAGAGCAAAGGTTTTAGGATCTAAATTGCTTGTTTTCCATGGAAGAGCTCTGTAGAACACTATGCTTTGCTGTTGCTGTGTTGGTTTTCTCAAGACACAAGTCCTGTTGGTTGTCTGTGTTTTCAGCAAGCAGAGAAGCTGCTGCAGACACTTTCTTGCCCCTTTTTACAAGTGAAGTATATTTTGTACCAGTTGGTGTGTTCCTCGTCTGCAAAGCAAGAGCAAATGTGTTAGGACCTAAATTGCTTGATTTCCATGGAAGAGCTCTGTAGAACACTATGCTTTGCTGTTGCTGTGTTGGTTTTCTCAAGAAACAAACCCTGTTTGTTCTCTGTACTTGCAGCGAGCAGAGAAGCTCTTGAAGACACGTACCTGCTTTCTCCACTACTGACGTATATTTTGTACCAGTTGGTGTATTCCTCGTCTGGAGAGCAGGAGCAAAGGTTTTAGGACCTAAATTGCTTGATTTCCTTGGAAGAGATATGTAGAACACTGTGCTTTGCTGTTGCTGTGTTGGTTTTCTCAAGACACAAACCCTGTTTGTTCCCTGTGTTTTCAGCAAGCAGAGAAGCTGCTGCAGACACTTTCTTGCCCCTTTTCCACAAGTGAAGTATATTTTGTACCAGTTGGTGTATTCCTCGTCTGCAGAGCAAGAGCAAAGGTTTTAGGATCTAAATTGCTTGTTTTCCATGGAAGAGCTATGTAGAACACTATGCTTTGCTGTTGCTGTGTTGGTTTTCTCAAGACACAAACCCTGTTTGTTCCCTGTGTTTTCAGCAAGCAGAGAAGCTGCTGCAGACACTTTCTTGCCCCTTTTTCACAAGTGAAGTATATTTTGTACCAGTTGGTGTGTTCCTCGTCTGGAGAGCAGGAGCTAAGGTTTTAGGACCTAAATTGCTTGATTTCCTTGGAAGAGATATGTAGAACACTGTGCTTTGCTGTTGCTGTGTTGGTTTTCTCAAGACACAAACCCTGTTTGTTCCCTGTGTTTTCAGCAAGCAGAGAAGCTGCTGCAGACACTTTCTTGCCCCTTTTCCACAAGTGAAGTATATTTTGTACCAGTTGGTGTATTCCTCGTCTGCAGAGCAAGAGCAAAGGTTTTAGGATCTAAATTGCTTGTTTTCCATGGAAGAGCTATGTAGAACACTATGCTTTGCTGTTGCTGTGTTGGTTTTCTAAAGACACAAACCCTGCTTGTTCCCTGTGTTTTCAGCAAGCAGAGAAGCTGCTGCAGACACTTTCTTGCCCCTTTTCCACAAGTGAAGTATATTTTGTACCAGTTGGTGTATTCCTCGTCTGCAGAGCAAGAGCAAAGGTTTTAGGATCTAAATTGCTTGTTTTCCATGGAAGAGCTATGTAGAACACTATGCTTTGCTGTTGCTGTGTTGGTTTTCTAAAGACACAAACCCTGTTTGTTCCCTGTGTTTTCAGCAAGCAGAGAAGCTGCTGCAGACACTTTCTTGCCCCTTTTCCACAAGTGAAGTATATTTTGTACCAGTTGGTGTATTCCTAGTCTGCAGAGCAAGAGCAAAGGTTTTAGGATCTAAATTGCTTGTTTTCCATGGAAGAGCTATGTAGAACACTATGCTTTGCTGTTGCTGTGTTGGTTTTCTCAAGACACAAGTCCTGTTGGTTGTCTGTGTTTTCAGCAAGCAGAGAAGCTGCTGCAGACACTTTCTTGCTCCTTTTCCACTAGTGAAGTATATTTTGTACCAGTTGGTGTATTCCTCGTCTGCAGAGCAAGAGCAAAGGTTTTAGGATCTAAATTGCTTGATTTCCATGGAAGAGCTATGTAGAACACTATGCTTTGCTGTTGCTGTGTTGGTTTTCTCAAGACACAAGTCCTGTTGGTTGTCTGTGTTTGCAGCAAGCAGAGAAGCTGCTGCAGACACTTTCTTGCTCCTTTTCCACTAGTGAAGTATATTTTGTACCAGTTTGTGTATTCCTCGTCTGCAGAGCAAGAGCAAAGGTTTTAGGATCTAAATTGCTTGTTTTCCATGGAAGAGCTATGTAGAACACTATGCTTTGCTGTTGCTGTGTTGGTTTTCTCAAGACACAAACCCTGTTTGTTCCCTGTGTTTTCAGCAAGCAGAGAAGCTGCTGCAGACACTTTCTTGCCCCTTTTTACAAGTGAAGTATATTTTGTACCAGTTGGTGTGTTCCTCGTCTGCAAAGCAAGAGCAAATGTGTTAGGACCTAAATTGCTTGATTTCCATGGAAGAGCTCTGTAGAACACTATGCTTTGCTGTTGCTGTGTTGGTTTTCTCAAGAAACAAACCCTGTTTGTTCTCTGTACTTGCAGCGAGCAGAGAAGCTCTTGAAGACACGTACCTGCTTTCTCCACTACTGACGTATATTTTGTACCAGTTGGTGTATTCCTCGTCTGGAGAGCAGGAGCAAAGGTTTTAGGACCTAAATTGCTTGATTTCCTTGGAAGAGATATGTAGAACACTATGCTTTGCTGTTGCTGTGTTGGTTTTCTCAAGACACAAACCCTGTTTGTTCCCTGTGTTTTCAGCAAGCAGAGAAGCTGCTGCAGACACTTTCTTGCCCCTTTTCCACAAGTGAAGTATATTTTGTACCAGTTGGTGTATTCCTCGTCTGCAGAGCAAGAGCAAAGGTTTTAGGATCTAAATTGCTTGTTTTCCATGGAAGAGCTATGTAGAACACTATGCTTTGCTGTTGCTGTGTTGGTTTTCTAAAGACACAAACCCTGTTTGTTCCCTGTGTTTTCAGCAAGCAGAGAAGCTGCTGCAGACACTTTCTTGCCCCTTTTCCACAAGTGAAGTATATTTTGTACCAGTTGGTGTATTCCTTGTCTGCAGAGCAAGAGCAAAGCTTTTAGGACCTAAATTGCTTGATTTCCTTGGAAGAGATATGTAGAACACTGTGCTTTGCTGTTGCTGTGTTGGTTTTCTCAAGACACAAACCCTGTTTGTTCCCTGTGTTTTCAGCAAGCAGAGAAGCTGCTGCAGACACTTTCTTGCCCCTTTTCCACAAGTGAAGTATATTTTGTACCAGTTGGTGTATTCCTCGTCTGCAGAGCAAGAGCAAAGGTTTTAGGATCTAAATTGCTTGTTTTCCATGGAAGAGCTATGTAGAACACTATGCTTTGCTGTTGCTGTGTTGGTTTTCTCAAGACACAAACCCTGTTTGTTCCCTGTGTTTTCAGCAAGCAGAGAAGCTGCTGCAGACACTTTCTTGCCCCTTTTTCACAAGTGAAGTATATTTTGTACCAGTTGGTGTGTTCCTCGTTAGCAAAGCAAGAGCAAAGGTTTTAGGACTTAAATTGCTTGATTTCCATGGAAGAGATATGTAGAACACTGTGCTTTGCTGTTGCTGTGTTGGTTTTCTAAAGACACAAACCCTGTTTGTTCCCTGTGTTTTCAGCAAGCAGAGAAGCTGCTGCAGACACTTTCTTGCCCCTTTTCCACAAGTGAAGTATATTTTGTACCAGTTGGTGTATTCCTAGTCTGCAGAGCAAGAGCAAAGGTTTTAGGATCTAAATTGCTTGTTTTCCATGGAAGAGATATGTAGAACACTATGCTTTGCTGTTGCTGTGTTGGTTTTCTCAAGACACAAACCCTGTTTGTTCCCTGTGTTTTCAGCAAGCAGAGAAGCTGCTGCAGACACTTTCTTGCCCCTTTTTCACAAGTGAAGTATATTTTGTACCAGTTGGTGTGTTCCTCGTCTGCAGAGCAGGAGCAAAGGTTTTAGGACCTAAATTGCTTGATTTCCTTGGAAGAGATATGTAGAACACTGTGCTTTGCTGTTGCTGTGTTGGTTTTCTCAAGACACAAACCCTGTTTGTTCCCTGTGTTTTCAGCAAGCAGAGAAGCTGCTGCAGACACTTTCTTGCCCCTTTTCCACAAGTGAAGTATATTTTGTACCAGTTGGTGTATTCCTCGTCTGCAGAGCAAGAGCAAAGGTTTTAGGATCTAAATTGCTTGTTTTCCATGGAAGAGCTATGTAGAACACTATGCTTTGCTGTTGCTGTGTTTGTTTTCTCAAGACACAAGCCCTGTTTGTTCTCTGTGTTTTCAGCAAGCAGAGAAGCTGCTGCAGACACTTTCTTGCTCCTTTTCCACTAGTGAAGTATATTTTGTACCAGTTTGTGTATTCCTCGTCTGCAGAGCAAGAGCAAAGGTTTTAGGATCTAAATTGCTTGTTTTCCATGGAAGAGCTCTGTAGAACACAATGCTTTGCTGTTGCTGTGTTGGTTTTCTCAAGACACAAGTCCTGTTGGTTGTCTGTGTTTTCAGCAAGCAGAGAAGCTGCTGCAGACACTTTCTTTCCCCTTTTTCACAAGTGAAGTATATTTTGTACCAGTTGGTGTGTTCCTCGTCTGCAGAGACGGATCAAAGGTTTTAGGACCTAAATTGCTTGATTTCATTGGAAGAGCTATTAAGAACGCTATGCTTTGCTGTTGCTGTGTTGGTTTTCTAAACACACAAGCCCTGTTTGTTCCCTGTGTTTTCAGCAAGCAGAGAAGCTCTTGAAGACACGTACCTGCTTTCTCCACTACTGACATATATTTTGTACCAGTTGGTGTATTCCTCTTCTGCAGAGCAAGAGCAAAGGTTTTAGGATCTAAATTGCTTGTTTTCCATGGAAGAGCTCTGTAGAACACTATGCTTTGCTGTTGCTGTGTTGGTTTTCTCAAGACACAAGTCCTGTTGGTTGTCTGTGTTTGCAGCAAGCAGAGAAGCTGCTGCAGACACTTTCTTGCCCCTTTTTACAAGTGAAGTATATTTTGTACCAGTTGGTGTGTTCCTCGTCTGCAAAGCAAGAGCAAATGTGTTAGGACCTAAATTGCTTGATTTCCATGGAAGAGCTCTGTAGAACACTATGCTTTGCTGTTGCTGTGTTGGTTTTCTCAAGAAACAAACCCTGTTTGTTCTCTGTACTTTCAGCGAGCAGAGAAGCTCTTGAAGACACGTACCTGCTTTCTCCACTACTGAAGTATATTTTGTACCAGTTGGTGTATTCCTTGTCTGCAGAGCAAGAGCAAAGGTTTTAGGACCTAAATTGCTTGATTTCCTTGGAAGAGATATGTAGAACACTGTGCTTTGCTGTTGCTGTGTTGGTTTTCTCAAGACACAAACCCTGTTTGTTCCCTGTGTTTTCAGCAAGCAGAGAAGCTGCTGCAGACACTTTCTTGCCCCTTTTCCACAAGTGAAGTATATTTTGTACCAGTTGGTGTATTCCTCGTCTGCAGAGCAAGAGCAAAGGTTTTAGGATCTAAATTGCTTGTTTTCCATGGAAGAGCTATGTAGAACACTATGCTTTGCTGTTGCTGTGTTGGTTTTCTCAAGACACAAACCCTGTTTGTTCCCTGTGTTTTCAGCAAGCAGAGAAGCTGCTGCAGACACTTTCTTGCCCCTTTTCCACAAGTGAAGTATATTTTGTACCAGTTGGTGTATTCCTCGTTTGCAGAGCAAGAGCAAAGGTTTTAGGATCTAAATTGCTTGTTTTCCATGGAAGAGCTATGTAGAACACTATGCTTTGCTGTTGCTGTGTTGGTTTTCTCAAGACACAAGTCCTGTTGGTTGTCTGTGTTTGCAGCAAGCAGAGAAGCTGCTGCAGACACTTTCTTGCTCCTTTTCCACTAGTGAAGTATATTTTGTACCAGTTGGTGTATTCCTCGTCTGGAGAGCAGGAGCAAAGGTTTTAGGACCTAAATTGCTTGATTTCCTTGGAAGAGATATGTAGAACACTGTGCTTTGCTGTTGCTGTGTTGGTTTTCTCAAGACACAAACCCTGTTTGTTCCCTGTGTTTTCAGCAAGCAGAGAAGCTGCTGCAGACACTTTCTTGCCCCTTTTCCACAAGTGAAGTATATTTTGTACCAGTTGGTGTATTCCTCGTCTGCAGAGCAAGAGCAAAGGTTTTAGGATCTAAATTGCTTGTTTTCCATGGAAGAGCTATGTAGAACACTATGCTTTGCTGTTGCTGTGTTGGTTTTCTAAAGACACAAACCCTGTTTGTTCCCTGTGTTTTCAGCAAGCAGAGAAGCTGCTGCAGACACTTTCTTGCCCCTTTTCCACAAGTGAAGTATATTTTGTACCAGTTGGTGTATTCCTTGTCTGCAGAGCAAGAGCAAAGGTTTTAGGACCTAAATTTCTTGATTTCCTTGGAAGAGATATGTAGAACACTGTGCTTTGCTGTTGCTGTGTTGGTTTTCTCAAGACACAAACCCTGTTTGTTCCCTGTGTTTTCAGCAAGCAGAGAAGCTGCTGCAGACACTTTCTTGCCCCTTTTCCACAAGTGAAGTATATTTTGTACCAGTTGGTGTATTCCTCGTCTGCAGAGCAAGAGCAAAGGTTTTAGGACCTAAATTGCTTGATTTCCTTGGAAGAGATATGTAGAACACTGTGCTTTGCTGTTGCTGTGTTGGTTTTCTCAAGACACAAACCCTGTTTGTTCCCTGTGTTTTCAGCAAGCAGAGAAGCTGCTGCAGACACTTTCTTGCCCCTTTTCCACAAGTGAAGTATATTTTGTACCAGTTGGTGTATTCCTCGTCTGCAGAGCAAGAGCAAAGGTTTTAGGATCTAAATTGCTTGTTTTCCATGGAAGAGCTATGTAGAACACTATGCTTTGCTGTTGCTGTGTTGGTTTTCTAAAGACACAAACCCTGTTTGTTCCCTGTGTTTTCAGCAAGCAGAGAAGCTGCTGCAGACACTTTCTTGCCCCTTTTCCACAAGTGAAGTATATTTTGTACCAGTTGGTGTATTCCTCGTCTGCAGAGCAAGAGCAAAGGTTTTAGGATCTAAATTGCTTGTTTTCCATGGAAGAGCTATGTAGAACACTATGCTTTGCTGTTGCTGTGTTGGTTTTCTCAAGACACAAGTCCTGTTGGTTGTCTGTGTTTTCAGCAAGCAGAGAAGCTGCTGCAGACACTTTCTTGCTCCTTTTCCACTAGTGAAGTATATTTTGTACCAGTTGGTGTATTCCTCGTCTGCAGAGCAAGAGCAAAGGTTTTAGGATCTAAATTGCTTGATTTCCATGGAAGAGCTATGTAGAACACTATGCTTTGCTGTTGCTGTGTTGGTTTTCTCAAGACACAAACCCTGTTTGTTCCCTGTGTTTTCAGCAAGCAGAGAAGCTGCTGCAGACACTTTCTTGCCCCTTTTTCACAAGTGAAGTATATTTTGTACCAGTTGGTGTGTTCCTCGTGTGCAAAGCAAGAGCAAAGGTTTTAGGACCTAAATTGCTTGATTTCCATGGAAGAGATATGTAGAAGACTGTGCTTTGCTGTTGCTGTGTTGGTTTTCTCAAGACACAAACCCTGTTTGTTCCCTGTGTTTTCAGCAAGCAGAGAAGCTGCTGCAGACACTTTCTTGCCCCTTTTCCACAAGTGAAGTATATTTTGTACCAGTTGGTGTGTTCCTCGTCTGCAGAGCAAGAGCAAAGGTTTTAGGACCTAAATTGCTTTATTTCCTTGGAAGAGATATGTAGAACACTGTGCTTTGCTGTTGCTGTGTTGGTTTTCTCAAGACACAAACCCTGTTTGTTCCCTGTGTTTTCAGCAAGCAGAGAAGCTGCTGCAGACACTTTCTTGCCCCTTTTCCACAAGTGAAGTATATTTTGTACCAGTTGGTGTATTCCTCGTCTGCAGAGCAAGAGCAAAGGTTTTAGGATCTAAATTGCTTGTTTTCCATGGAAGAGCTATGTAGAACACTATGCTTTGCTGTTGCTGTGTTGGTTTTCTCAAGACACAAACCCTGTTTGTTCCCTGTGTTTTCAGCAAGCAGAGAAGCTGCTGCAGACACTTTCTTGCCCCTTTTCCACTAGTGAAGTATATTTTGTACCAGTTGGTGTGTTCCTCGTCTGCAGAGACGGATCAAAGGTTTTAGGACCTAAATTGCTTGATTTCATTGGAAGAGCTATTAAGAACACTATGCTTTGCTGTTGCTGTGTTGGTTTTCTAAAGACACAAGCCCTGTTTGTTCCCTGTGTTTTCAGCAAGCAGAGAAGCTCTTGAAGACACGTACCTGCTTTCTCCACTACTGACGTATATTTTGTACCAGTTGGTGTGTTCCTCGTCTGCAAAGCAAGAGCAAAGGTTTTAGGACTAAAATTGCTTGATTTCCATGGAAGAGCTCTGTAGAACACTATGCTTTGCTGTTACTGTGTTGGTTTTCTCAAGACACAAGTCTTCTTGGTTGTATGTGTTTCCAGCGAGCAGAAAAGCTGCTGCAGACACTTTCTTGCCCCTTTTCCACAAGTGAAGTATATTTTGTACCAGTTGGTGTATTCCTCTTCTGCAGAGCAAGAGCAAAGGTTTTAGGATCTAAATTGCTTGTTTTCCATGGAAGAGCTCTGTAGAACACTATGCTTTGCTGTTGCTGTGTTGGTTTTCTCAAGACACAAGTCCTGTTGGTTGTCTGTGTTTGCAGCAAGCAGAGAAGCTGCTGCAGACACTTTCTTGCCCCTTTTTACAAGTGAAGTATATTTTGTACCAGTTGGTGTGTTCCTCGTCTGCAAAGCAAGAGCAAATGTGTTAGGACCTAAATTGCTTGATTTCCATGGAAGAGCTCTGTAGAACACTATGCTTTGCTGTTGCTGTGTTGGTTTTCTCAAGAAACAAACCCTGTTTGTTCTCTGTACTTGCAGCGAGCAGAGAAGCTCTTGAAGACACGTACCTGCTTTCTCCACTACTGACGTATATTTTGTACCAGTTGGTGTATTCCTCGTCTGGAGAGCAGGAGCAAAGGTTTTAGGACCTAAATTGCTTGATTTCCTTGGAAGAGATATGTAGAACACTGTGCTTTGCTGTTGCTGTGTTGGTTTTCTCAAGACACAAACCCTGTTTGTTCCCTGTGTTTTCAGCAAGCAGAGAAGCTGCTGCAGACACTTTCTTGCCCCTTTTCCACAAGTGAAGTATATTTTGTACCAGTTGGTGTATTCCTAGTCTGCAGAGCAAGAGCAAAGGTTTTAGGATCTAAATTGCTTGTTTTCCATGGAAGAGCTATGTAGAACACTATGCTTTGCTGTTGCTGTGTTGGTTTTCTCAAGACACAAGTCCTGTTGGTTGTCTGTGTTTTCAGCAAGCAGAGAAGCTGCTGCAGACACTTTCTTGCTCCTTTTCCACTAGTGAAGTATATTTTGTACCAGTTGGTGTATTCCTCGTCTGCAGAGCAAGAGCAAAGGTTTTAGGATCTAAATTGCTTGTTTTCCATGGAAGAGCTATGTAGAACACTATGCTTTGCTGTTGCTGTGTTGGTTTTCTCAAGACACAAGTCCTGTTGGTTGTCTGTGTTTGCAGCAAGCAGAGAAGCTGCTGCAGACACTTTCTTGCTCCTTTTCCACTAGTGAAGTATATTTTGTACCAGTTGGTGTATTCCTAGTCTGCAGAGCAAGAGCAAAGGTTTTAGGATCTAAATTGCTTGTTTTCCATGGAAGAGCTATGTAGAACACTATGCTTTGCTGTTGCTGTGTTGGTTTTCTCAAGACACAAACCCTGTTTGTTCCCTGTGTTTTCAGCAAGCAGAGAAGCTGCTGCAGACACTTTCTTGCCCCTTTTTCACAAGTGAAGTATATTTTGTACCAGTTGGTGTGTTCCTCGTCTGCAAAGCAAGAGCAAAGGTTTTAGGACCTAAATTGCTTGTTTTCCATGGAAGAGATATGTAGAAGACTGTGCTTTGCTGTTGCTGTGTTGGTTTTCTCAAGACACAAACCCTGTTTGTTCCCTGTGTTTTCAGCAAGCAGAGAAGCTGCTGCAGACACTTTCTTGCCCCTTTTCCACAAGTGAAGTATATTTTGTACCAGTTGGTGTGTTCCTCGTCTGCAGAGCAAGAGCAAAGGTTTTAGGACCTAAATTGCTTGATTTCCTTGGAAGAGATATGTAGAACACTGTGCTTTGCTGTTGCTGTGTTGGTTTTCTCAAGACACAAACCCTGTTTGTTCCCTGTGTTTTCAGCAAGCAGAGAAGCTGCTGCAGACACTTTCTTGCCCCTTTTCCACAAGTGAAGTATATTTTGTACCAGTTGGTGTATTCCTCGTCTGCAGAGCAAGAGCAAAGGTTTTAGGATCTAAATTGCTTGTTTTCCATGGAAGAGCTATGTAGAACACTATGCTTTGCTGTTGCTGTGTTGGTTTTCTAAAGACACAAACCCTGCTTGTTCCCTGTGTTTTCAGCAAGCAGAGAAGCTGCTGCAGACACTTTCTTGCCCATTTTCCACAAGTGAAGTATATTTTGTACCAGTTGGTGTATTCCTTGTCTGCAGAGCAAGAGCAAAGGTTTTAGGACCTAAATTTCTTGATTTCCTTGGAAGAGATATGTAGAACGCTGTGCTTTGCTGTTGCTGTGTTGGTTTTCTCAAGACACAAACCCTGTTTGTTCCCTGTGTTTTCAGCAAGCAGAGAAGCTGCTGCAGACACTTTCTTGCCCCTTTTCCACAAGTGAAGTATATTTTGTACCAGTTGGTGTATTCCTCGTCTGCAGAGCAAGAGCAAAGGTTTTAGGATCTAAATTGCTTGTTTTCCATGGAAGAGCTATGTAGAACACTATGCTTTGCTGTTGCTGTGTTTGTTTTCTCAAGACACAAGCCCTGTTTGTTCTCTGTGTTTTCAGCAAGCAGAGAAGCTGCTGCAGACACTTTCTTGCTCCTTTTCCACTAGTGAAGTATATTTTGTACCAGTTTGTGTATTCCTCGTCTGCAGAGCAAGAGCAAAGGTTTTAGGATCTAAATTGCTTGTTTTCCATGGAAGAGCTCTGTAGAACACAATGCTTTGCTGTTGCTGTGTTGGTTTTCTCAAGACACAAGTCCTGTTGGTTGTCTGTGTTTGCAGCAAGCAGAGAAGCTGCTGCAGACACTTTCTTTCCCCTTTTTCACAAGTGAAGTATATTTTGTACCAGTTGGTGTGTTCCTCGTCTGCAGAGACGGATCAAAGGTTATAGGACCTAAATTGCTTGATTTCATTGGAAGAGCTATTAAGAACACTATGCTTTGCTGTTGCTGTGTTGGTTTTCTAAACACACAAGCCCTGTTTGTTCCCTGTGTTTTCAGCAAGCAGAGAAGCTCTTGAAGACACGTACCTGCTTTCTCCACTACTGACGTATATTTTGTACCAGTTGGTGTGTTCCTCGTCTGCAAAGCAAGAGCAAAGGTTTTAGGACTAAAATTGCTTGATTTCCATGGAAGAGCTCTGTAGAACACTATGCTTTGCTGTTACTGTGTTGGTTTTCTCAAGACACAAGTCTTCTTGGTTGTATGTGTTTCCAGCGAGCAGAAAAGCTGCTGCAGACACTTTCTTGCCCCTTTTCCACAAGTGAAGTATATTTTGTACCAGTTGGTGTATTCCTCTTCTGCAGAGCAAGAGCAAAGGTTTTAGGATCTAAATTGCTTGTTTTCCATGGAAGAGCTCTGTAGAACACTATGCTTTGCTGTTGCTGTGTTGGTTTTCTCAAGACACAAGTCCTGTTGGTTGTCTGTGTTTTCAGCAAGCAGAGAAGCTGCTGCAGACACTTTCTTGCCCCTTTTTACAAGTGAAGTATATTTTGTACCAGTTGGTGTGTTCCTCGTCTGCAAAGCAAGAGCAAATGTGTTAGGACCGAAATTGCTTGATTTCCATGGAAGAGCTCTGTAGAACACTATGCTTTGCTGTTGCTGTGTTGGTTTTCTCAAGAAACAAACCCTGTTTGTTCTCTGTACTTTCAGCGAGCAGAGAAGCTCTTGAAGACACGTACCTGCTTTCTCCACTACTGAAGTATATTTTGTACCAGTTGGTGTATTCCTTGTCTGCAGAGCAAGAGCAAAGGTTGTAGGACCTAAATTGCTTGATTTCCTTGGAAGAGATATGTAGAACACTGTGCTTTGCTGTTGCTGTGTTGGTTTTCTCAAGACACAAACCCTGTTTGTTCCCTGTGTTTTCAGCAAGCAGAGAAGCTGCTGCAGACACTTTCTTGCCCCTTTTTCACAAGTGAAGTATATTTTGTACCAGTTGGTGTGTTCCTCGTGTGCAAAGCAAGAGCAAAGGTTTTAGGACCTAAATTGCTTGATTTCCATGGAAGAGATATGTAGAAGACTGTGCTTTGCTGTTGCTGTGTTGGTTTTCTCAAGACACAAACCCTGTTTGTTCCCTGTGTTTTCAGCAAGCAGAGAAGCTGCTGCAGACACTTTCTTGCCCCTTTTCCACAAGTGAAGTATATTTTGTACCAGTTGGTGTGTTCCTCGTCTGCAGAGCAAGAGCAAAGGTTTTAGGACCTAAATTGCTTTATTTCCTTGGAAGAGATATGTAGAACACTGTGCTTTGCTGTTGCTGTGTTGGTTTTCTCAAGACACAAACCCTGTTTGTTCCCTGTGTTTTCAGCAAGCAGAGAAGCTGCTGCAGACACTTTCTTGCCCTTTTCCACTAGTG
Organism: Prinia subflava; assembly: GCF_021018805.1. Taxonomy (NCBI): domain Eukaryota; kingdom Metazoa; phylum Chordata; class Aves; order Passeriformes; family Cisticolidae; genus Prinia; species Prinia subflava. Next base: position 127,141 of record NW_026961086.1, on the reverse strand, counting down.
AAGTATATTTTGTACCAGTTTGTGTATTCCTCGTCTGCAGAGCAAGAGCAAAGGTTTTAGGATCTAAATTGCTTGTTTTCCATGGAAGAGCTCTGTAGAACACAATGCTTTGCTGTTGCTGTGTTGGTTTTCTCAAGACACAAGTCCTGTTGGTTGTCTGTGTTTGCAGCAAGCAGAGAAGCTGCTGCAGACACTTTCTTTCCCCTTTTTCACAAGTGAAGTATATTTTGTACCAGTTGGTGTGTTCCTCGTCTGCAGAGACGGATCAAAGGTTTTAGGACCTAAATTGCTTGATTTCATTGGAAGAGCTATTAAGAACACTATGCTTTGCTGTTGCTGTGTTGGTTTTCTAAACACACAAGAACTGTTTGTTCCCTGTGTTTTCAGCAAGCAGAGAAGCTCTTGAAGACACGTACCTGCTTTCTCCACTACTGACGTATATTTTGTACCAGTTGGTGTATTCCTCGTCTGCAAAGCAAGAGCAAAGGTTTTAGGACTAAAATTGCTTGATTTCCATGGAAGAGCTCTGTAGAACACTATGCTTTGCTGTTACTGTGTTGGTTTTCTCAAGACACAAGTCTTGTTGGTTGTATGTGTTTCCAGCGAGCAGAAAAGCTGCTGCAGACACTTTCTTGCCCCTTTTCCACAAGTGAAGTATATTTTTGTACCAGTTGGTGTATTCGTCTTCTGCAGAGCAAGAGCAAAGGTTTTAGGATCTAAATTGCTTGTTTTCCATGGAAGAGCTCTGTAGAACACTATGCTTTGCTGTTGCTGTGTTGGTTTTCTCAAGACACAACTCCTGTTGGTTGTCTGTGTTTGCAGCAAGCAGAGAAGCTGCTGCAGACACTTTCTTGCCCCTTTTTACAAGTGAAGTATATTTTGTACCAGTTGGTGTGTTCCTCGTCTGCAAAGCAAGAGCAAATGTGTTAGGACCTAAATTGCTTGATTTCCATGGAAGAGCTCTGTAGAACACTATGCTTTGCTGTTGCTGTGTTGGTTTTCTCAAGAAACAAACCCTGTTTGTTCTCTGTACTTGCAGCGAGCAGAGAAGCTCTTGAAGACACGTACCTGCTTTCTCCACTACTGAAGTATATTTTGTACCAGTTGGTGTATTCCTTGTCTGCAGAGCAAGAGCAAAGGTTTTAGGACCTAAATTGCTTGATTTCCTTGGAAGAGATATGTAGAACACTATGCTTTGCTGTTGCTGTGTTGGTTTTCTAAAGACACAAACCCTGTTTGTTCCCTGTGTTTTCAGCAAGCAGAGAAGCTGCTGCAGACACTTTCTTGCCCCTTTTCCACAAGTGAAGTATATTTTGTACCAGTTGGTGTATTCCTAGTCTGCAGAGCAAGAGCAAAGGTTTTAGGATCTAAATTGCTTGTTTTCCATGGAAGAGCTATGTAGAACACTATGCTTTGCTGTTGCTGTGTTGGTTTTCTCAAGACACAAGTCCTGTTGGTTGTCTGTGTTTTCAGCAAGCAGAGAAGCTGCTGCAGACACTTTCTTGCTCCTTTTCCACTAGTGAAGTATATTTTGTACCAGTTGGTGTATTCCTCGTCTGCAGAGCAAGAGCAAAGGTTTTAGGATCTAAATTGCTTGTTTTCCATGGAAGAGCTATGTAGAACACTATGCTTTGCTGTTGCTGTGTTGGTTTTCTCAAGACACAAGTCCTGTTGGTTGTCTGTGTTTTCAGCAAGCAGAGAAGCTGCTGCAGACACTTTCTTGCTCCTTTTCCACTAGTGAAGTATATTTTGTACCAGTTGGTGTATTCCTAGTCTGCAGAGCAAGAGCAAAGGTTTTAGGATCTAAATTGCTTGTTTTCCATGGAAGAGCTATGTAGAACACTATGCTTTGCTGTTGCTGTGTTGGTTTTCTCAAGACACAAACCCTGTTTGTTCCCTGTGTTTTCAGCAAGCAGAGAAGCTGCTGCAGACACTTTCTTGCCCCTTTTTCACAAGTGAAGTATATTTTGTACCAGTTGGTGTGTTCCTCGTCTGCAAAGCAAGAGCAAAGGTTTTAGGACCTAAATTGCTTGATTTCCATGGAAGAGATATGTAGAAGACTGTGCTTTGCTGTTGCTGTGTTGGTTTTCTCAAGACACAAACCCTGTTTGTTCCCTGTGTTTTCAGCAAGCAGAGAAGCTGCTGCAGACACTTTCTTGCCCCTTTTCCACAAGTGAAGTATATTTTGTACCAGTTGGTGTGTTCCTCGTCTGCAGAGCAAGAGCAAATGTTTTAGGACCTAAATTGCTTGATTTCCTTGGAAGAGATATGTAGAACACTGTGCTTTGCTGTTGCTGTGTTGGTTTTCTCAAGACACAAACCCTGTTTGTTCCCTGTGTTTTCAGCAAGCAGAGAAGCTGCTGCAGACACTTTCTTGCCCCTTTTCCACAAGTGAAGTATATTTTGTACCAGTTGGTGTATTCCTCGTCTGCAGAGCAAGAGCAAAGGTTTTAGGATCTAAATTGCTTGTTTTCCATGGAAGAGCTATGTAGAACACTATGCTTTGCTGTTGCTGTGTTGGTTTTCTAAAGACACAAACCCTGTTTGTTCCCTGTGTTTTCAGCAAGCAGAGAAGCTGCTGCAGACACTTTCTTGCCCATTTTCCACAAGTGAAGTATATTTTGTACCAGTTGGTGTATTCCTTGTCTGCAGAGCAAGAGCAAAGGTTTTAGGACCTAAATTTCTTGATTTCCTTGGAAGAGATATGTAGAACGCTGTGCTTTGCTGTTGCTGTGTTGGTTTTCTCAAGACACAAACCCTGTTTGTTCCCTGTGTTTTCAGCAAGCAGAGAAGCTGCTGCAGACACTTTCTTGCCCCTTTTCCACAAGTGAAGTATATTTTGTACCAGTTGGTGTATTCCTCGTCTGCAGAGCAAGAGCAAAGGTTTTAGGATCTAAATTGCTTGTTTTCCATGGAAGAGCTATGTAGAACACTATGCTTTGCTGTTGCTGTGTTGGTTTTCTAAAGACACAAGCCCTGTTTGTTCTCTGTGTTTTCAGCAAGCAGAGAAGCTGCTGCAGACACTTTCTTGCTCCTTTTCCACTAGTGAAGTATATTTTGTACCAGTTTGTGTATTCCTCGTCTGCAGAGCAAGAGCAAAGGTTTTAGGATCTAAATTGCTTGTTTTCCATGGAAGAGCTCTGTAGAACACTATGCTTTGCTGTTGCTGTGTTGGTTTTCTAAAGACACAAACCCTGTTTGTTCCCTGTGTTTTCAGCAAGCAGAGAAGCTGCTGCAGACACTTTCTTTCCCCTTTTTCACAAGTGAAGTATATTTTGTACCAGTTGGTGTGTTCCTCGTCTGCAGAGACGGATCAAAGGTTATAGGACCTAAATTGCTTGATTTCATTGGAAGAGCTATTAAGAACACTATGCTTTGCTGTTGCTGTGTTGGTTTTCTAAACACACAAGAACTGTTTGTTCCCTGTGTTTTCAGCAAGCAGAGAAGCTCTTGAAGACACGTACCTGCTTTCTCCACTACTGACGTATATTTTGTACCAGTTGGTGTATTCCTCGTCTGCAAAGCAAGAGCAAAGGTTTTAGGACTAAAATTGCTTGATTTCCATGGAAGAGCTCTGTAGAACACTATGCTTTGCTGTTACTGTGTTGGTTTTCTCAAGACACAAGTCTTGTTGGTTGTATGTGTTTCCAGCGAGCAGAAAAGCTGCTGCAGACACTTTCTTGCCCCTTTTCCACAAGTGAAGTATATTTTGTACCAGTTGGTGTATTCGTCTTCTGCAGAGCAAGAGCAAAGGTTTTAGGATCTAAATTGCTTGTTTTCCATGGAAGAGCTCTGTAGAACACTATGCTTTGCTGTTGCTGTGTTGGTTTTCTCAAGACACAACTCCTGTTGGTTGTCTGTGTTTGCAGCAAGCAGAGAAGCTGCTGCAGACACTTTCTTGCCCCTTTTTACAAGTGAAGTATATTTTGTACCAGTTGGTGTGTTCCTCGTCTGCAAAGCAAGAGCAAATGTGTTAGGACCTAAATTGCTTGATTTCCATGGAAGAGCTCTGTAGAACACTATGCTTTGCTGTTGCTGTGTTGGTTTTCTCAAGAAACAAACCCTGTTTGTTCTCTGTACTTGCAGCGAGCAGAGAAGCTCTTGAAGACACGTACCTGCTTTCTCCACTACTGAAGTATATTTTGTACCAGTTGGTGTATTCCTTGTCTGCAGAGCAAGAGCAAAGGTTTTAGGACCTAAATTGCTTGATTTCCTTGGAAGAGATATGTAGAACACTATGCTTTGCTGTTGCTGTGTTGGTTTTCTAAAGACACAAACCCTGTTTGTTCCCTGTGTTTTCAGCAAGCAGAGAAGCTGCTGCAGACACTTTCTTGCCCCTTTTCCACAAGTGAAGTATATTTTGTACCAGTTGGTGTATTCCTAGTCTGCAGAGCAAGAGCAAAGGTTTTAGGATCTAAATTGCTTGTTTTCCATGGAAGAGCTATGTAGAACACTATGCTTTGCTGTTGCTGTGTTGGTTTTCTCAAGACACAAGTCCTGTTGGTTGTCTGTGTTTTCAGCAAGCAGAGAAGCTGCTGCAGACACTTTCTTGCTCCTTTTCCACTAGTGAAGTATATTTTGTACCAGTTGGTGTATTCCTCGTCTGCAGAGCAAGAGCAAAGGTTTTAGGATCTAAATTGCTTGTTTTCCATGGAAGAGCTATGTAGAACACTATGCTTTGCTGTTGCTGTGTTGGTTTTCTCAAGACACAAGTCCTGTTGGTTGTCTGTGTTTTCAGCAAGCAGAGAAGCTGCTGCAGACACTTTCTTGCTCCTTTTCCACTAGTGAAGTATATTTTGTACCAGTTGGTGTATTCCTAGTCTGCAGAGCAAGAGCAAAGGTTTTAGGATCTAAATTGCTTGTTTTCCATGGAAGAGCTATGTAGAACACTATGCTTTGCTGTTGCTGTGTTGGTTTTCTCAAGACACAAACCCTGTTTGTTCCCTGTGTTTTCAGCAAGCAGAGAAGCTGCTGCAGACACTTTCTTGCCCCTTTTTCACAAGTGAAGTATATTTTGTACCAGTTGGTGTGTTCCTCGTCTGCAAAGCAAGAGCAAAGGTTTTAGGACCTAAATTGCTTGATTTCCATGGAAGAGATATGTAGAAGACTGTGCTTTGCTGTTGCTGTGTTGGTTTTCTCAAGACACAAACCCTGTTTGTTCCCTGTGTTTTCAGCAAGCAGAGAAGCTGCTGCAGACACTTTCTTGCCCCTTTTCCACAAGTGAAGTATATTTTGTACCAGTTGGTGTGTTCCTCGTCTGCAGAGCAAGAGCAAATGTTTTAGGACCTAAATTGCTTGATTTCCTTGGAAGAGATATGTAGAACACTGTGCTTTGCTGTTGCTGTGTTGGTTTTCTCAAGACACAAACCCTGTTTGTTCCCTGTGTTTTCAGCAAGCAGAGAAGCTGCTGCAGACACTTTCTTGCCCCTTTTCCACAAGTGAAGTATATTTTGTACCAGTTGGTGTATTCCTCGTCTGCAGAGCAAGAGCAAAGGTTTTAGGATCTAAATTGCTTGTTTTCCATGGAAGAGCTATGTAGAACACTATGCTTTGCTGTTGCTGTGTTGGTTTTCTAAAGACACAAACCCTGTTTGTTCCCTGTGTTTTCAGCAAGCAGAGAAGCTGCTGCAGACACTTTCTTGCCCATTTTCCACAAGTGAAGTATATTTTGTACCAGTTGGTGTATTCCTTGTCTGCAGAGCAAGAGCAAAGGTTTTAGGACCTAAATTTCTTGATTTCCTTGGAAGAGATATGTAGAACGCTGTGCTTTGCTGTTGCTGTGTTGGTTTTCTCAAGACACAAACCCTGTTTGTTCCCTGTGTTTTCAGCAAGCAGAGAAGCTGCTGCAGACACTTTCTTGCCCCTTTTCCACAAGTGAAGTATATTTTGTACCAGTTGGTGTGTTCCTCGTCTGCAGAGCAAGAGCAAAGGTTTTAGGATCTAAATTGCTTGTTTTCCATGGAAGAGCTATGTAGAACACTATGCTTTGCTGTTGCTGTGTTGGTTTTCTAAAGACACAAGCCCTGTTTGTTCTCTGTGTTTTCAGCAAGCAGAGAAGCTGCTGCAGACACTTTCTTGCTCCTTTTCCACTAGTGAAGTATATTTTGTACCAGTTTGTGTATTCCTCGTCTGCAGAGCAAGAGCAAAGGTTTTAGGATCTAAATTGCTTGTTTTCCATGGAAGAGCTCTGTAGAACACTATGCTTTGCTGTTGCTGTGTTGGTTTTCTCAAGACACAAGTCCTGTTGGTTGTCTGTGTTTGCAGCAAGCAGAGAAGCTGCTGCAGACACTTTCTTGCCCCTTTTTCACAAGTGAAGTATATTTTGTACCAGTTGGTGTGTTCCTCGTCTGCAGAGACGGATCAAAGGTTATAGGACCTAAATTTCTTGATTTCATTGGAAGAGCTATTAAGAACACTATGCTTTGCTGTTGCTGTGTTGGTTTTCTAAACACACAAGCCCTGTTTGTTCCCTGTGTTTTCAGCAAGCAGAGAAGCTCTTGAAGACACGTACCTGCTTTCTCCACTACTGACGTATATTTTGTACCAGTTGGTGTGTTCCTCGTCTGCAAAGCAAGAGCAAAGGTTTTAGGACTAAAATTGCTTGATTTCCATGGAAGAGCTCTGTAGAACACTATGCTTTGCTGTTACTGTGTTGGTTTTCTCAAGACACAAGTCTTGTTGGTTGTATGTGTTTCCAGCGAGCAGAAAAGCTGCTGCAGACACTTTCTTGCCCCTTTTCCACAAGTGAAGTATATTTTGTACCAGTTGGTGTATTCCTCTTCTGCAGAGCAAGAGCAAAGGTTTTAGGATCTAAATTGCTTGTTTTCCATGGAAGAGCTCTGTAGAACACTATGCTTTGCTGTTGCTGTGTTGGTTTTCTCAAGACACAAGTCCTGTTGGTTGTCTGTGTTTGCAGCAAGCAGAGAAGCTGCTGCAGACACTTTCTTGCCCCTTTTTACAAGTGAAGTATATTTTGTACCAGTTGGTGTGTTCCTCGTCTGCAAAGCAAGAGCAAATGTGTTAGGACCTAAATTGCTTGATTTCCATGGAAGAGCTCTGTAGAACACTATGCTTTGCTGTTGCTGTGTTGGTTTTCTCAAGAAACAAACCCTGTTTGTTCTCTGTACTTGCAGCGAGCAGAGAAGCTCTTGAAGACACGTACCTGCTTTCTCCACTACTGAAGTATATTTTGTACCAGTTGGTGTATTCCTTGTCTGCAGAGCAAGAGCAAAGGTTTTAGGACCTAAATTGCTTGATTTCCTTGGAAGAGATATGTAGAACACTGTGCTTTGCTGTTACTGTGTTGGTTTTCTCAAGACACAAACCCTGTTTGTTCCCTGTGTTTTCAGCAAGCAGAGAAGCTGCTGCAGACACTTTCTTGCCCCTTTTCCACAAGTGAAGTATATTTTGTACCAGTTGGTGTATTCCTCGTCTGCAGAGCAAGAGCAAAGGTTTTAGGATCTAAATTGCTTGTTTTCCATGGAAGAGCTATGTAGAACACTATGCTTTGCTGTTGCTGTGTTGGTTTTCTAAAGACACAAACCCTGTTTGTTCCCTGTGTTTTCAGCAAGCAGAGAAGCTGCTGCAGACACTTTCTTGCCCCTTTTCCACAAGTGAAGTATATTTTGTACCAGTTGGTGTATTCCTAGTCTGCAGAGCAAGAGCAAAGGTTTTAGGATCTAAATTGCTTGTTTTCCATGGAAGAGCTATGTAGAACACTATGCTTTGCTGTTGCTGTGTTGGTTTTCTCAAGACACAAGTCCTGTTGGTTGTCTGTGTTTTCAGCAAGCAGAGAAGCTGCTGCAGACACTTTCTTGCTCCTTTTCCACTAGTGAAGTATATTTTGTACCAGTTGGTGTATTCCTCGTCTGCAGAGCAAGAGCAAAGGTTTTAGGATCTAAATTGCTTGTTTTCCATGGAAGAGCTATGTAGAACACTATGCTTTGCTGTTGCTGTGTTGGTTTTCTCAAGACACAAGTCCTGTTGGTTGTCTGTGTTTGCAGCAAGCAGAGAAGCTGCTGCAGACACTTTCTTGCTCCTTTTCCACTAGTGAAGTATATTTTGTACCAGTTTGTGTATTCCTCGTCTGCAGAGCAAGAGCAAAGGTTTTAGGATCTAAATTGCTTGTTTTCCATGGAAGAGCTATGTAGAACACTATGCTTTGCTGTTGCTGTGTTGGTTTTCTCAAGACACAAACCCTGTTTGTTCCCTGTGTTTTCAGCAAGCAGAGAAGCTGCTGCAGACACTTTCTTGCCCCTTTTCCACAAGTGAAGTATATTTTGTACCAGTTGGTGTATTCCTCGTCTGCAGAGCAAGAGCAAAGGTTTTAGGATCTAAATTGCTTGTTTTCCATGGAAGAGATATGTAGAAGACTGTGCTTTGCTGTTGCTGTGTTGGTTTTCTCAAGACACAAACCCTGTTTGTTCCCTGTGTTTTCAGCAAGCAGAGAAGCTGCTGCAGACACTTTCTTGCCCCTTTTCCACAAGTGAAGTATATTTTGTACCAGTTGGTGTGTTCCTCGTCTGCAGAGCAAGAGCAAAGGTTTTAGGACCTAAATTGCTTGATTTCCTTGGAAGAGATATGTAGAACACTGTGCTTTGCTGTTGCTGTGTTGGTTTTCTCAAGACACAAACCCTGTTTGTTCCCTGTGTTTTCAGCAAGCAGAGAAGCTGCTGCAGACACTTTCTTGCCCCTTTTCCACAAGTGAAGTATATTTTGTACCAGTTGGTGTATTCCTCGTCTGCAGAGCAAGAGCAAAGGTTTTAGGATCTAAATTGCTTGTTTTCCATGGAAGAGCTATGTAGAACACTATGCTTTGCTGTTGCTGTGTTGGTTTTCTCAAGACACAAACCCTGTTTGTTCCCTGTGTTTTCAGCAAGCAGAGAAGCTGCTGCAGACACTTTCTTGCCCCTTTTTCACAAGTGAAGTATATTTTGTACCAGTTGGTGTGTTCCTCGTCTGCAGAGACGGATCAAAGGTTTTAGGACCTAAATTGCTTGATTTCATTGGAAGAGCTATTAAGAACACTATGCTTTGCTGTTGCTGTGTTGGTTTTCTAAACACACAAGCCCTGTTTGTTCCCTGTGTTTTCAGCAAGCAGAGAAGCTCTTGAAGACACGTACCTGCTTTCTCCACTACTGACGTATATTTTGTACCAGTTGGTGTGTTCCTCGTCTGCAAAGCAAGAGCAAAGGTTTTAGGACTAAAATTGCTTGATTTCCATGGAAGAGCTCTGTAGAACACTATGCTTTGCTGTTACTGTGTTGGTTTTCTCAAGACACAAGTCTTGTTGGTTGTATGTGTTTCCAGCGAGCAGAAAAGCTGCTGCAGACACTTTCTTGCCCCTTTTCCACAAGTGAAGTATATTTTGTACCAGTTGGTGTATTCCTCTTCTGCAGAGCAAGAGCAAAGGTTTTAGGATCTAAATTGCTTGTTTTCCATGGAAGAGCTCTGTAGAACACTATGCTTTGCTGTTGCTGTGTTGGTTTTCTCAAGACACAAGTCCTGTTGGTTGTCTGTGTTTGCAGCAAGCAGAGAAGCTGCTGCAGACACTTTCTTGCCCCTTTTTACAAGTGAAGTATATTTTGTACCAGTTGGTGTGTTCCTCGTCTGCAAAGCAAGAGCAAATGTGTTAGGACCTAAATTGCTTGATTTCCATGGAAGAGCTCTGTAGAACACTATGCTTTGCTGTTGCTGTGTTGGTTTTCTCAAGAAACAAACCCTGTTTGTTCTCTGTACTTGCAGCGAGCAGAGAAGCTCTTGAAGACACGTACCTGCTTTCTCCACTACTGACGTATATTTTGTACCAGTTGGTGTATTCCTCGTCTGGAGAGCAGGAGCAAAGGTTTTAGGACCTAAATTGCTTGATTTCCTTGGAAGAGATATGTAGAACACTGTGCTTTGCTGTTACTGTGTTGGTTTTCTCAAGACACAAGCCTTGTTAGTTGTATGTGTTTCCAGCCAGCAGAGAAGCTGCTGCAGACACTTTCTTGCCCCTTTTCCACAAGTGAAGTATATTTTGTACCAGTTGGTGTATTCCTCGTCTGCAGAGCAAGAGCAAAGGTTTTAGGATCTAAATTGCTTGTTTTCCATGGAAGAGCTATGTAGAACACTATGCTTTGCTGTTGCTGTGTTGGTTTTCTAAAGACACAAACCCTGTTTGTTCCCTGTGTTTTCAGCAAGCAGAGAAGCTGCTGCAGACACTTTCTTGCCCCTTTTCCACAAGTGAAGTATATTTTGTACCAGTTGGTGTATTCCTTGTCTGCAGAGCAAGAGCAAAGGTTTTAGGACCTAAATTGCTTGATTTCCTTGGAAGAGATATGTAGAACACTGTGCTTTGCTGTTGCTGTGTTGGTTTTCTCAAGACACAAACCCTGTTTGTTCCCTGTGTTTTCAGCAAGCAGAGAAGCTGCTGCAGACACTTTCTTGCCCCTTTTCCACAAGTGAAGTATATTTTGTACCAGTTGGTGTATTCCTTGTCTGCAGAGCAAGAGCAAAAGTTTTAGGACCTAAATTGCTTGATTTCCTTGGAAGAGATATGTAGAACACTGTGCTTTGCTGTTGCTGTGTTGGTTTTCTCAAGACACAAACCCTGTTTGTTCCCTGTGTTTTCAGCAAGCAGAGAAGCTGCTGCAGACACTTTCTTGCCCCTTTTCCACAAGTGAAGTATATTTTGTACCAGTTGGTGTATTCCTCGTCTGCAGAGCAAGAGCAAAGGTTTTAGGATCTAAATTGCTTGTTTTCCATGGAAGAGCTATGTAGAACACTATGCTTTGCTGTTGCTGTGTTGGTTTTCTCAAGACACAAACCCTGTTTGTTCCCTGTGTTTTCAGCAAGCAGAGAAGCTGCTGCAGACACTTTCTTGCCCCTTTTCCACAAGTGAAGTATATTTTGTACCAGTTGGTGTATTCCTCGTTTGCAGAGCAAGAGCAAAGGTTTTAGGATCTAAATTGCTTGTTTTCCATGGAAGAGCTATGTAGAACACTATGCTTTGCTGTTGCTGTGTTGGTTTTCTAAAGACACAAACCCTGTTTGTTCTCTGTGTTTTCAGCAAGCAGAGAAGCTGCTGCAGACACTTTCTTGCTCCTTTTCCACTAGTGAAGTATATTTTGTACCAGTTGGTGTATTCCTCGTCTGGAGAGCAGGAGCAAAGGTTTTAGGACCTAAATTGCTTGATTTCCTTGGAAGAGATATGTAGAACACTGTGCTTTGCTGTTGCTGTGTTGGTTTTCTCAAGACACAAACCCTGTTTGTTCCCTGTGTTTTCAGCAAGCAGAGAAGCTGCTGCAGACACTTTCTTGCCCCTTTTCCACAAGTGAAGTATATTTTGTACCAGTTGGTGTATTCCTCGTCTGCAGAGCAAGAGCAAAGGTTTTAGGATCTAAATTGCTTGTTTTCCATGGAAGAGCTATGTAGAACACTATGCTTTGCTGTTGCTGTGTTGGTTTTCTAAAGACACAAACCCTGTTTGTTCCCTGTGTTTTCAGCAAGCAGAGAAGCTGCTGCAGACACTTTCTTGCCCCTTTTCCACAAGTGAAGTATATTTTGTACCAGTTGGTGTATTCCTTGTCTGCAGAGCAAGAGCAAAGGTTTTAGGACCTAAATTGCTTGATTTCCTTGGAAGAGATATGTAGAACACTGTGCTTTGCTGTTGCTGTGTTGGTTTTCTCAAGACACAAACCCTGTTTGTTCCCTGTGTTTTCAGCAAGCAGAGAAGCTGCTGCAGACACTTTCTTGCCCCTTTTCCACAAGTGAAGTATATTTTGTACCAGTTGGTGTATTCCTCGTCTGCAGAGCAAGAGCAAAGGTTTTAGGATCTAAATTGCTTGTTTTCCATGGAAGAGCTATGTAGAACACTATGCTTTGCTGTTGCTGTGTTGGTTTTCTCAAGACACAAGCCCTGTTTGTTCTCTGTGTTTTCAGCAAGCAGAGAAGCTGCTGCAGACACTTTCTTGCTCCTTTTCCACTAGTGAAGTATATTTTGTACCAGTTTGTGTATTCCTCGTCTGCAGAGCAAGAGCAAAGGTTTTAGGATCTAAATTGCTTGTTTTCCATGGAAGAGCTCTGTAGAACACTATGCTTTGCTGTTGCTGTGTTGGTTTTCTCAAGACACAAGTCCTGTTGGTTGTCTGTGTTTGCAGCAAGCAGAGAAGCTGCTGCAGACACTTTCTTTCCCCTTTTTCACAAGTGAAGTATATTTTGTACCAGTTGGTGTGTTCCTCGTCTGCAGAGACGGATCAAAGGTTTTAGGACCTAAATTGCTTGATTTCATTGGAAGAGCTATTAAGAACGCTATGCTTTGCTGTTGCTGTGTTGGTTTTCTAAACACACAAGCCCTGTTTGTTCCCTGTGTTTTCAGCAAGCAGAGAAGCTCTTGAAGACACGTACCTGCTTTCTCCACTACTGACGTATATTTTGTACCAGTTGGTGTGTTCCTCGTCTGCAAAGCAAGAGCAAAGGTTTTAGGACTAAAATTGCTTGATTTCCATGGAAGAGCTCTGTAGAACACTATGCTTTGCTGTTACTGTGTTGGTTTTCTCAAGACACAAGTCTTGTTGGTTGTATGTGTTTCCAGCGAGCAGAAAAGCTGCTGCAGACACTTTCTTGCCCCTTTTCCACAAGTGAAGTATATTTTGTACCAGTTGGTGTATTCCTCTTCTGCAGAGCAAGAGCAAAGGTTTTAGGATCTAAATTGCTTGTTTTCCATGGAAGAGCTCTGTAGAACACTATGCTTTGCTGTTGCTGTGTTGGTTTTCTCAAGACACAAGTCCTGTTGGTTGTCTGTGTTTGCAGCAAGCAGAGAAGCTGCTGCAGACACTTTCTTGCCCCTTTTTACAAGTGAAGTATATTTTGTACCAGTTGGTGTGTTCCTCGTCTGCAAAGCAAGAGCAAATGTGTTAGGACCTAAATTGCTTGATTTCCATGGAAGAGCTCTGTAGAACACTATGCTTTGCTGTTGCTGTGTTGGTTTTCTCAAGAAACAAACCCTGTTTGTTCTCTGTACTTGCAGCGAGCAGAGAAGCTCTTGAAGACACGTACCTGCTTTCTCCACTACTGAAGTATATTTTGTACCAGTTGGTGTATTCCTTGTCTGCAGAGCAAGAGCAAAGGTTTTAGGACCTAAATTGCTTGATTTCCTTGGAAGAGATATGTAGAACACTGTGCTTTGCTGTTGCTGTGTTGGTTTTCTCAAGACACAAACCCTGTTTGTTCCCTGTGTTTTCAGCAAGCAGAGAAGCTGCTGCAGACACTTTCTTGCCCCTTTTCCACAAGTGAAGTATATTTTGTACCAGTTGGTGTATTCCTCGTCTGCAGAGCAAGAGCAAAGGTTTTAGGATCTAAATTGCTTGTTTTCCATGGAAGAGCTATGTAGAACACTATGCTTTGCTGTTGCTGTGTTGGTTTTCTCAAGACACAAACCCTGTTTGTTCCCTGTGTTTTCAGCAAGCAGAGAAGCTGCTGCAGACACTTTCTTGCCCCTTTTCCACAAGTGAAGTATATTTTGTACCAGTTGGTGTGTTCCTCGTCTGCAAAGCAAGAGCAAAGGTTTTAGGACCTAAATTGCTTGATTTCCATGGAAGAGATATGTAGAAGACTGTGCTTTGCTGTTGCTGTGTTGGTTTTCTCAAGACACAAACCCTGTTTGTTCCCTGTGTTTTCAGCAAGCAGAGAAGCTGCTGCAGACACTTTCTTGCCCCTTTTCCACAAGTGAAGTATATTTTGTACCAGTTGGTGTGTTCCTCGTCTGCAGAGCAAGAGCAAAGGTTTTAGGACCTAAATTGCTTGATTTCCTTGGAAGAGATATGTAGAACACTGTGCTTTGCTGTTGCTGTGTTGGTTTTCTCAAGACACAAACCCTGTTTGTTCCCTGTGTTTTCAGCAAGCAGAGAAGCTGCTGCAGACACTTTCTTGCCCCTTTTCCACAAGTGAAGTATATTTTGTACCAGTTGGTGTATTCCTCGTCTGCAGAGCAAGAGCAAAGGTTTTAGGATCTAAATTGCTTGTTTTCCATGGAAGAGCTATGTAGAACACTATGCTTTGCTGTTGCTGTGTTGGTTTTCTCAAGACACAAACCCTGTTTGTTCCCTGTGTTTTCAGCAAGCAGAGAAGCTGCTGCAGACACTTTCTTGCCCCTTTTTCACAAGTGAAGTATATTTTGTACCAGTTGGTGTGTTCCTCGTCTGCAAAGCAAGAGCAAAGGTTTTAGGACTTAAATTGCTTGATTTCCATGGAAGAGATATGTAGAACACTGTGCTTTGCTGTTGCTGTGTTGGTTTTCTAAACACACAAGCCCTGTTTGTTCCCTGTGTTTTCAGCAAGCAGAGAAGCTCTTGAAGACACGTACCTGCTTTCTCCACTACTGACGTATATTTTGTACCAGTTGGTGTGTTCCTCGTCTGCAAAGCAAGAGCAAAGGTTTTAGGACTAAAATTGCTTGATTTCCATGGAAGAGCTCTGTAGAACACTATGCTTTGCTGTTACTGTGTTGGTTTTCTCAAGACACAAGTCTTGTTGGTTGTATGTGTTTCCAGCGAGCAGAAAAGCTGCTGCAGACACTTTCTTGCCCCTTTTCCACAAGTGAAGTATATTTTGTACCAGTTGGTGTATTCCTCTTCTGCAGAGCAAGAGCAAAGGTTTTAGGATCTAAATTGCTTGTTTTCCATGGAAGAGCTCTGTAGAACACTATGCTTTGCTGTTGCTGTGTTGGTTTTCTCAAGACACAAGTCCTGTTGGTTGTCTGTGTTTGCAGCAAGCAGAGAAGCTGCTGCAGACACTTTCTTGCCCCTTTTTACAAGTGAAGTATATTTTGTACCAGTTGGTGTGTTCCTCGTCTGCAAAGCAAGAGCAAATGTGTTAGGACCTAAATTGCTTGATTTCCATGGAAGAGCTCTGTAGAACACTATGCTTTGCTGTTGCTGTGTTGGTTTTCTCAAGAAACAAACCCTGTTTGTTCTCTGTACTTGCAGCGAGCAGAGAAGCTCTTGAAGACACGTACCTGCTTTCTCCACTACTGACGTATATTTTGTACCAGTTGGTGTATTCCTCGTCTGGAGAGCAGGAGCAAAGGTTTTAGGACCTAAATTGCTTGATTTCCTTGGAAGAGATATGTAGAACACTGTGCTTTGCTGTTACTGTGTTGGTTTTCTCAAGACACAAGCCTTGTTAGTTGTATGTGTTTCCAGCCAGCAGAGAAGCTGCTGCAGACACTTTCTTGCCCCTTTTCCACAAGTGAAGTATATTTTGTACCAGTTGGTGTATTCCTCGTCTGCAGAGCAAGAGCAAAGGTTTTAGGATCTAAATTGCTTGTTTTCCATGGAAGAGCTATGTAGAACACTATGCTTTGCTGTTGCTGTGTTGGTTTTCTAAAGACACAAACCCTGTTTGTTCCCTGTGTTTTCAGCAAGCAGAGAAGCTGCTGCAGACACTTTCTTGCCCCTTTTCCACAAGTGAAGTATATTTTGTACCAGTTGGTGTATTCCTTGTCTGCAGAGCAAGAGCAAAGGTTTTAGGACCTAAATTGCTTGATTTCCTTGGAAGAGATATGTAGAACACTGTGCTTTGCTGTTGCTGTGTTGGTTTTCTCAAGACACAAACCCTGTTTGTTCCCTGTGTTTTCAGCAAGCAGAGAAGCTGCTGCAGACACTTTCTTGCCCCTTTTCCACAAGTGAAGTATATTTTGTACCAGTTGGTGTATTCCTTGTCTGCAGAGCAAGAGCAAAAGTTTTAGGACCTAAATTGCTTGATTTCCTTGGAAGAGATATGTAGAACACTGTGCTTTGCTGTTGCTGTGTTGGTTTTCTCAAGACACAAACCCTGTTTGTTCCCTGTGTTTTCAGCAAGCAGAGAAGCTGCTGCAGACACTTTCTTGCCCCTTTTCCACAAGTGAAGTATATTTTGTACCAGTTGGTGTATTCCTCGTCTGCAGAGCAAGAGCAAAGGTTTTAGGATCTAAATTGCTTGTTTTCCATGGAAGAGCTATGTAGAACACTATGCTTTGCTGTTGCTGTGTTGGTTTTCTCAAGACACAAACCCTGTTTGTTCCCTGTGTTTTCAGCAAGCAGAGAAGCTGCTGCAGACACTTTCTTGCCCCTTTTCCACAAGTGAAGTATATTTTGTACCAGTTGGTGTATTCCTCGTTTGCAGAGCAAGAGCAAAGGTTTTAGGATCTAAATTGCTTGTTTTCCATGGAAGAGCTATGTAGAACACTATGCTTTGCTGTTGCTGTGTTGGTTTTCTAAAGACACAAACCCTGTTTGTTCTCTGTGTTTTCAGCAAGCAGAGAAGCTGCTGCAGACACTTTCTTGCTCCTTTTCCACTAGTGAAGTATATTTTGTACCAGTTGGTGTATTCCTCGTCTGGAGAGCAGGAGCAAAGGTTTTAGGACCTAAATTGCTTGATTTCCTTGGAAGAGATATGTAGAACACTGTGCTTTGCTGTTGCTGTGTTGGTTTTCTCAAGACACAAACCCTGTTTGTTCCCTGTGTTTTCAGCAAGCAGAGAAGCTGCTGCAGACACTTTCTTGCCCCTTTTCCACAAGTGAAGTATATTTTGTACCAGTTGGTGTATTCCTCGTCTGCAGAGCAAGAGCAAAGGTTTTAGGATCTAAATTGCTTGTTTTCCATGGAAGAGCTATGTAGAACACTATGCTTTGCTGTTGCTGTGTTGGTTTTCTAAAGACACAAACCCTGTTTGTTCCCTGTGTTTTCAGCAAGCAGAGAAGCTGCTGCAGACACTTTCTTGCCCCTTTTCCACAAGTGAAGTATATTTTGTACCAGTTGGTGTATTCCTTGTCTGCAGAGCAAGAGCAAAGGTTTTAGGACCTAAATTGCTTGATTTCCTTGGAAGAGATATGTAGAACACTGTGCTTTGCTGTTGCTGTGTTGGTTTTCTCAAGACACAAACCCTGTTTGTTCCCTGTGTTTTCAGCAAGCAGAGAAGCTGCTGCAGACACTTTCTTGCCCCTTTTCCACAAGTGAAGTATATTTTGTACCAGTTGGTGTATTCCTCGTCTGCAGAGCAAGAGCAAAGGTTTTAGGATCTAAATTGCTTGTTTTCCATGGAAGAGCTATGTAGAACACTATGCTTTGCTGTTGCTGTGTTGGTTTTCTCAAGACACAAGCCCTGTTTGTTCTCTGTGTTTTCAGCAAGCAGAGAAGCTGCTGCAGACACTTTCTTGCTCCTTTTCCACTAGTGAAGTATATTTTGTACCAGTTTGTGTATTCCTCGTCTGCAGAGCAAGAGCAAAGGTTTTAGGATCTAAATTGCTTGTTTTCCATGGAAGAGCTCTGTAGAACACTATGCTTTGCTGTTGCTGTGTTGGTTTTCTCAAGACACAAGTCCTGTTGGTTGTCTGTGTTTGCAGCAAGCAGAGAAGCTGCTGCAGACACTTTCTTTCCCCTTTTTCACAAGTGAAGTATATTTTGTACCAGTTGGTGTGTTCCTCGTCTGCAGAGACGGATCAAAGGTTTTAGGACCTAAATTGCTTGATTTCATTGGAAGAGCTATTAAGAACGCTATGCTTTGCTGTTGCTGTGTTGGTTTTCTAAACACACAAGCCCTGTTTGTTCCCTGTGTTTTCAGCAAGCAGAGAAGCTCTTGAAGACACGTACCTGCTTTCTCC
This sequence comes from Prinia subflava, assembly GCF_021018805.1. Taxonomy (NCBI): domain Eukaryota; kingdom Metazoa; phylum Chordata; class Aves; order Passeriformes; family Cisticolidae; genus Prinia; species Prinia subflava. The sequence goes on along the minus strand of NW_026961086.1, from coordinate 109,521 downwards.
ACTACTGACGTATATTTTGTACCAGTTGGTGTGTTCCTCGTCTGCAAAGCAAGAGCAAAGGTTTTAGGACTAAAATTGCTTGATTTCCATGGAAGAGCTCTGTAGAACACTATGCTTTGCTGTTACTGTGTTGGTTTTCTCAAGACACAAGTCTTGTTGGTTGTATGTGTTTCCAGCGAGCAGAAAAGCTGCTGCAGACACTTTCTTGCCCCTTTTCCACAAGTGAAGTATATTTTGTACCAGTTGGTGTATTCCTCTTCTGCAGAGCAAGAGCAAAGGTTTTAGGATCTAAATTGCTTGTTTTCCATGGAAGAGCTCTGTAGAACACTATGCTTTGCTGTTGCTGTGTTGGTTTTCTCAAGACACAAGTCCTGTTGGTTGTCTGTGTTTGCAGCAAGCAGAGAAGCTGCTGCAGACACTTTCTTGCCCCTTTTTACAAGTGAAGTATATTTTGTACCAGTTGGTGTGTTCCTCGTCTGCAAAGCAAGAGCAAATGTGTTAGGACCTAAATTGCTTGATTTCCATGGAAGAGCTCTGTAGAACACTATGCTTTGCTGTTGCTGTGTTGGTTTTCTCAAGAAACAAACCCTGTTTGTTCTCTGTACTTGCAGCGAGCAGAGAAGCTCTTGAAGACACGTACCTGCTTTCTCCACTACTGAAGTATATTTTGTACCAGTTGGTGTATTCCTTGTCTGCAGAGCAAGAGCAAAGGTTTTAGGACCTAAATTGCTTGATTTCCTTGGAAGAGATATGTAGAACACTGTGCTTTGCTGTTGCTGTGTTGGTTTTCTCAAGACACAAACCCTGTTTGTTCCCTGTGTTTTCAGCAAGCAGAGAAGCTGCTGCAGACACTTTCTTGCCCCTTTTCCACAAGTGAAGTATATTTTGTACCAGTTGGTGTATTCCTCGTCTGCAGAGCAAGAGCAAAGGTTTTAGGATCTAAATTGCTTGTTTTCCATGGAAGAGCTATGTAGAACACTATGCTTTGCTGTTGCTGTGTTGGTTTTCTCAAGACACAAACCCTGTTTGTTCCCTGTGTTTTCAGCAAGCAGAGAAGCTGCTGCAGACACTTTCTTGCCCCTTTTCCACAAGTGAAGTATATTTTGTACCAGTTGGTGTGTTCCTCGTCTGCAAAGCAAGAGCAAAGGTTTTAGGACCTAAATTGCTTGATTTCCATGGAAGAGATATGTAGAAGACTGTGCTTTGCTGTTGCTGTGTTGGTTTTCTCAAGACACAAACCCTGTTTGTTCCCTGTGTTTTCAGCAAGCAGAGAAGCTGCTGCAGACACTTTCTTGCCCCTTTTCCACAAGTGAAGTATATTTTGTACCAGTTGGTGTGTTCCTCGTCTGCAGAGCAAGAGCAAAGGTTTTAGGACCTAAATTGCTTGATTTCCTTGGAAGAGATATGTAGAACACTGTGCTTTGCTGTTGCTGTGTTGGTTTTCTCAAGACACAAACCCTGTTTGTTCCCTGTGTTTTCAGCAAGCAGAGAAGCTGCTGCAGACACTTTCTTGCCCCTTTTCCACAAGTGAAGTATATTTTGTACCAGTTGGTGTATTCCTCGTCTGCAGAGCAAGAGCAAAGGTTTTAGGATCTAAATTGCTTGTTTTCCATGGAAGAGCTATGTAGAACACTATGCTTTGCTGTTGCTGTGTTGGTTTTCTCAAGACACAAACCCTGTTTGTTCCCTGTGTTTTCAGCAAGCAGAGAAGCTGCTGCAGACACTTTCTTGCCCCTTTTTCACAAGTGAAGTATATTTTGTACCAGTTGGTGTGTTCCTCGTCTGCAAAGCAAGAGCAAAGGTTTTAGGACTTAAATTGCTTGATTTCCATGGAAGAGATATGTAGAACACTGTGCTTTGCTGTTGCTGTGTTGGTTTTCTCAAGACACAAACCCTGTTTGTTCCCTGTGTTTTCAGCAAGCAGAGAAGCTGCTGCAGACACTTTCTTGCCCCTTTTCCACAAGTGAAGTATATTTTGTACCAGTTGGTGTATTCCTCGTCTGCAGAGCAAGAGCAAAGGTTTTAGGATCTAAATTGCTTGATTTCCATGGAAGAGCTATGTAGAACACTATGCTTTGCTGTTGCTGTGTTGGTTTTCTCAAGACACAAACCCTGTTTGTTCCCTGTGTTTTCAGCAAGCAGAGAAGCTGCTGCAGACACTTTCTTGCTCCTTTTTCACAAGTGAAGTATATTTTGTACCAGTTGGTGTGTTCCTCGTCTGCAAAGCAAGAGCAAAGGTTTTAGGACTTAAATTGCTTGATTTCCATGGAAGAGATATGTAGAACACTGTGCTTTGCTGTTGCTGTGTTGGTTTTCTCAAGACACAAACCCTGTTTGTTCCCTGTGTTTTCAGCAAGCAGAGAAGCTGCTGCAGACACTTTCTTGCCCCTTTTCCACAAGTGAAGTATATTTTGTACCAGTTGGTGTATTCCTCGTCTGCAGAGCAAGAGCAAAGGTTTTAGGATCTAAATTGCTTGTTTTCCATGGAAGAGCTATGTAGAACACTATGCTTTGCTGTTGCTGTGTTGGTTTTCTAAAGACACAAACCCTGTTTGTTCTCTGTGTTTTCAGCAAGCAGAGAAGCTGCTGCAGACACTTTCTTGCTCCTTTTCCACTAGTGAAGTATATTTTGTACCAGTTGGTGTATTCCTCGTCTGGAGAGCAGGAGCAAAGGTTTTAGGACCTAAATTGCTTGATTTCCTTGGAAGAGATATGTAGAACACTGTGCTTTGCTGTTGCTGTGTTGGTTTTCTCAAGACACAAACCCTGTTTGTTCCCTGTGTTTTCAGCAAGCAGAGAAGCTGCTGCAGGCACTTTCTTGCCCCTTTTCCACAAGTGAAGTATATTTTGTACCAGTTGGTGTATTCCTCGTCTGCAGAGCAAGAGCAAAGGTTTTAGGATCTAAATTGCTTGTTTTCCATGGAAGAGCTATGTAGAACACTATGCTTTGCTGTTGCTGTGTTGGTTTTCTCAAGACACAAACCCTGTTTGTTCCCTGTGTTTTCAGCAAGCAGAGAAGCTGCTGCAGACACTTTCTTGCCCCTTTTCCACAAGTGAAGTATATTTTGTACCAGTTGGTGTATTCCTTGTCTGCAGAGCAAGAGCAAAGGTTTTAGACCTAAATTGCTTGATTTCCTTGGAAGAGATATGTAGAACACTGTGCTTTGCTGTTGCTGTGTTGGTTTTCTCAAGACACAAACCCTGTTTGTTCCCTGTGTTTTCAGCAAGCAGAGAAGCTGCTGCAGACACTTTCTTGCCCCTTTTCCACAAGTGAAGTATATTTTGTACCAGTTGGTGTATTCCTCGTCTGCAGAGCAAGAGCAAAGGTTTTAGGATCTAAATTGCTTGTTTTCCATGGAAGAGCTATGTAGAACACTATGCTTTGCTGTTGCTGTGTTTGTTTTCTCAAGACACAAGCCCTGTTTGTTCTCTGTGTTTTCAGCAAGCAGAGAAGCTGCTGCAGACACTTTCTTGCTCCTTTTCCACTAGTGAAGTATATTTTGTACCAGTTGGTGTATTCCTCGTCTTCAGAGCAAGAGCAAAGGTTTTAGGATCTAAATTGCTTGTTTTCCATGGAAGAGCTATGTAGAACACTATGCTTTGCTGTTGCTGTGTTGGTTTTCTCAAGACACAAGTCCTGTTGGTTGTCTGTGTTTGCAGCAAGCAGAGAAGCTGCTGCAGACACTTTCTTGCCCCTTTTTCACAAGTGAAGTATATTTTGTACCAGTTGGTGTATTCCTCGTCTGCAGAGACGGATCAAAGGTTTTAGGACCTAAATTGCTTGATTTCATTGGAAGAGCTATTAAGAACACTATGCTTTGCTGTTGCTGTGTTGGTTTTCTAAAGACACAAGCCTGTTTGTTCCCTGTGTTTTCAGCAAGCAGAGAAGCTCTTGAAGACACGTACCTGCTTTCTCACTACTGACGTATATTTTGTACCAGTTGGTGTGTTCCTCGTCTGCAAAGCAAGAGCAAAGGTTTTAGGACTAAAATTGCTTGATTTCCATGGAAGAGCTCTGTAGAACACTATGCTTTGCTGTTGCTGTGTTGGTTTTCTCAAGACACAAGTCTTGTTGTGTTGTATGTGTTTCCAGCGAGCAGAAAAGCTGCTGCAGACACTTTCTTGCCCCTTTTCCACAAGTGAAGTATATTTTGTACCAGTTGGTGTATTCCTCTTCTGCAGAGCAAGAGCAAAGGTTTTAGGATCTAAATTGCTTGTTTTCCATGGAAGAGCTCTGTAGAACACTATGCTTTGCTGTTGCTGTGTTGGTTTTCTCAAGACACAAGTCCTGTTGGTTGTCTGTGTTTGCAGCAAGCAGAGAAGCTGCTGCAGACACTTTCTTGCCCCTTTTCCACAAGTGAAGTATATTTTGTACCAGTTGGTGTGTTCCTCGTCTGCAAAGCAAGAGCAAATGTGTTAGGACCTAAATTGCTTGATTTCCATGGAAGAGCTCTGTAGAACACTATGCTTTGCTGTTGCTGTGTTGGTTTTCTCAAGAAACAAACCTGTTTGTTCTCTGTACTTGCAGCGAGCAGAGAAGCTCTTGAAGACACGTACCTGCTTTCTCCACTACTGACGTATATTTTGTACAGTTGGTGTATTCCTCGTCTGGAGAGCAGGAGCAAAGGTTTTAGGACCTAAATTGCTTGATTTCCTTGGAAGAGATATGTAGAACACTGTGCTTTGCTGTTACTGTGTTGGTTTTCTCAAGACACAAGCCTTGTTAGTTGTATGTGTTTCCAGCGAGCAGAAAAGCTGCTGCAGACACTTTCTTGCCCCTTTTCCACAAGTGAAGTATATTTTGTACCAGTTGGTGTATTCCTCGTCTGCAGAGCAAGAGCAAAGGTTTTAGGATCTAAATTGCTTGTTTTCCATGGAAGAGCTATGTAGAACACTATGGTTTTCGGTTGCTGTGTTTGTTTTCTCAAGACACAAGCCCTGTTTGTTCTCTGTGTTTTCAGCAAGCAGAGAAGCTGCTGCAGACACTTTCTTGCTCCTTTTCCACTAGTGAAGTATATTTTGTACCAGTTGGTGTATTCCTCGTCTGGAGAGCAGGAGCAAAGGTTTTAGGACCTAAATTGCTTGATTTCCTTGGAAGAGATATGTAGAACACTGTGCTTTGCTGTTGCTGTGTTGGTTTTCTCAAGACACAAACCCTGTTTGTTCCCTGTGTTTTCAGCAAGCAGAGAAGCTGCTGCAGACACTTTCTTGCCCCTTTTCCACTAGTGAAGTATATTTTGTACCAGTTGGTGTATTCCTCGTCTGCAGAGCAAGAGCAAAGGTTTTAGGATCTAAATTGCTTGTTTTCCATGGAAGAGCTATGTAGAACACTATGCTTTGCTGTTGCTGTGTTAGTTTTCTAAAGACACAAACCCTGTTTTTTCCCTGTGTTTTCAGCAAGCAGAGAAGCTGCTGCAGACACTTTCTTGCCCCTTTTCCACAAGTGAAGTATATTTTGTACCAGTTGGTGTATTCCTTGTCTGCAGAGCAAGAGCAAAGGTTTTAGGATCTAAATTGCTTGATTTCCTTGGAAGAGATATGTAGAACACTGTGCTTTGCTGTTGCTGTGTTGGTTTTCTCAAGACACAAACCCTGTTTGTTCCCTGTGTTTTCAGCAAGCAGAGAAGCTGCTGCAGACACTTTCTTGCCCCTTTTCCACAAGTGAAGTATATTTTGTACCAGTTGGTGTATTCCTCGTCTGCAGAGACGGATCAAAGGTTTTAGGACCTAAATTGCTTGATTTCATTGGAAGAGCTCTGTAGAACACTATGCTTTGCTGTTGCTTTGTCGGTTTTCTCAAGAAACAAACCCTGTTTGTTCTCTGTACTTGCAGCGAGCAGAGAAGCTCTTGAAGACACGTACCTGCTTTCTCCACTACTGACGTATATTTTGTACCAGTTGGTGTATTCCTCGTCTGGAGAGCAGGAGCAAAGGTTTTAGGACCTAAATTGCTTGATTTCCTTGGAAGAGATATGTAGAACACTGTGCTTTGCTGTTACTGTGTTGGTTTTCTCAAGACACAAGCCTTGTTAGTTGTATGTGTTTCCAGCCAGCAGAGAAGCTGCTGCAGACACTTTCTTGCCCCTTTTCCACAAGTGAAGTATATTTTGTACCAGTTGGTGTATTCCTCGTCTGCAGAGCAAGAGCAAAGGTTTTAGGATCTAAATTGCTTGTTTTCCATGAAGAGCTATGTAGAACACTATGCTTTGCTGTTGCTGTGTTGGTTTTCTCAAGACACAAGCCCTGTTTGTTCTCTGTGTTTTCAGCAAGCAGAGAAGCTGCTGCAGACACTTTCTTGCTCCTTTTCCACTAGTGAAGTATATTTTGTACCAGTTTGTGTATTCCTCGTCTGCAGAGCAAGAGCAAAGGTTTTAGGATCTAAATTGCTTGTTTTCCATGGAAGAGCTATGTAGAACACTATGCTTTGCTGTTGCTGTGTTGGTTTTCTCAAGACACAAACCCTGTTTGTTCCCTGTGTTTTCAGCAAGCAGAGAAGCTGCTGCAGACACTTTCTTGCTCCTTTTCCACTAGTGAAGTATATTTTGTACCAGTTTGTGTATTCCTCGTCTGCAGAGCAAGAGCAAAGGTTTTAGGATCTAAATTGCTTGTTTTCCATGGAAGAGCTATGTAGAACACTATGCTTTGCTGTTGCTGTGTTGGTTTTCTCAAGACACAAACCCTGTTTGTTCTCTGTGTTTTCAGCAAGCAGAGAAGCTGCTGCAGACACTTTCTTGCTCCTTTTCCACTAGTGAAGTATATTTTGTACCAGTTGGTGTATTCCTCGTCTGGAGAGCAGGAGCAAAGGTTTTAGGACCTAAATTGCTTGATTTCCTTGGAAGAGATATGTAGAACACTGTGCTTTGCTGTTGCTGTGTTGGTTTTCTCAAGACACAAACCCTGTTTGTTCCCTGTGTTTTCAGCAAGCAGAGAAGCTGCTGCAGACACTTTCTTGCCCCTTTTCCACAAGTGAAGTATATTTTGTACCAGTTGGTGTATTCCTCGTCTGCAGAGCAAGAGCAAAGGTTTTAGGATCTAAATTGCTTGTTTTCCATGGAAGAGCTATGTAGAACACTATGCTTTGCTGTTGCTGTGTTGGTTTTCTCAAGACACAAACCCTGTTTGTTCCCTGTGTTTTCAGCAAGCAGAGAAGCTGCTGCAGACACTTTCTTGCCCCTTTTCCACAAGTGAAGTATATTTTGTACCAGTTGGTGTATTCCTTGTCTGCAGAGCAAGAGCAAAGGTTTTAGGACCTAAATTGCTTGATTTCCTTGGAAGAGATATGTAGAACACTGTGCTTTGCTGTTGCTGTGTTGGTTTTCTCAAGACACAAACCCTGTTTGTTCCCTGTGTTTTCAGCAAGCAGAGAAGCTGCTGCAGACACTTTCTTGCCCCTTTTCCACAAGTGAAGTATATTTTGTACCAGTTGGTGTATTCCTCGTCTGCAGAGCAAGAGCAAAGGTTTTAGGATCTAAATTGCTTGTTTTCCATGGAAGAGCTATGTAGAACACTATGCTTTGCTGTTGCTGTGTTTGTTTTCTCAAGACACAAGCCCTGTTTGTTCTCTGTGTTTTCAGCAAGCAGAGAAGCTGCTGCAGACACTTTCTTGCTCCTTTTCCACTAGTGAAGTATATTTTGTACCAGTTTTTGTATTCCTCGTCTGCAGAGCAAGAGCAAAGGTTTTAGGATCTAAATTGCTTGTTTTCCATGGAAGAGCTCTGTAGAACACTATGCTTTGCTGTTGCTGTGTTGGTTTTCTCAAGACACAAGTCCTGTTGGTTGTCTGTGTTTGCAGCAAGCAGAGAAGCTGCTGCAGACACTTTCTTGCCCCTTTTTCACAAGTGAAGTATATTTTGTACCAGTTGGTGTGTTCCTCGTCTGCAGAGACGGATCAAAGGTTTTAGGACCTAAATTGCTTGATTTCATTGGAAGAGCTATTAAGAACACTATGCTTTGCTGTTGCTGTGTTGGTTTTCTAAAGACACAAGCCCTGTTTGTTCCCTGTGTTTTCAGCAAGCAGAGAAGCTCTTGAAGACACGTACCTGCTTTCTCCACTACTGACGTATATTTTGTACCAGTTGGTGTGTTCCTCGTCTGCAAAGCAAGAGCAAAGGTTTTAGGACTAAAATTGCTTGATTTCCATGGAAGAGCTCTGTAGAACACTATGCTTTGCTGTTACTGTGTTGGTTTTCTCAAGACACAAGTCTTGTTGGTTGTATGTGTTTCCAGCGAGCAGAAAAGCTGCTGCAGACACTTTCTTGCCCCTTTTCCACAAGTGAAGTATATTTTGTACCAGTTGGTGTATTCCTCTTCTGCAGAGCAAGAGCAAAGGTTTTAGGATCTAAATTGCTTGTTTTCCATGGAAGAGCTCTGTAGAACACTATGCTTTGCTGTTGCTGTGTTGGTTTTCTCAAGACACAAGTCCTGTTGGTTGTCTGTGTTTGCAGCAAGCAGAGAAGCTGCTGCAGACACTTTCTTGCCCCTTTTTACAAGTGAAGTATATTTTGTACCAGTTGGTGTGTTCCTCGTCTGCAAAGCAAGAGCAAATGTGTTAGGACCTAAATTGCTTGATTTCCATGGAAGAGCTCTGTAGAACACTGTGCTTTGCTGTTGCTGTGTTGGTTTTCTCAAGAAACAAACCCTGTTTGTTCTCTGTACTTGCAGCGAGCAGAGAAGCTCTTGAAGACACGTACCTGCTTTCTCCACTACTGACGTATATTTTGTACCAGTTGGTGTATCCTCCTCGTCTGGAGAGCAGGAGCAAAGGTTTTAGGACCTAAATTGCTTGATTTCCTTGGAAGAGATATGTAGAACACTGTGCTTTGCTGTTGCTGTGTTGGTTTTCTCAAGACACAAACCTGTTTGTTCCCTGTGTTTTCAGCAAGCAGAGAAGCTGCTGCAGACACTTTCTTGCCCCTTTTCCACAAGTGAAGTATATTTTGTACCAGTTGGTGTATTCCTCGTCTGCAGAGCAAGAGCAAAGGTTTTAGGATCTAAATTGCTTGTTTTCCATGGAAGAGCTATGTAGAACACTATGCTTTGCTGTTGCTGTGTTGGTTTTCTAAAGACACAAACCCTGTTTGTTCCCTGTGTTTTCAGCAAGCAGAGAAGCTGCTGCAGACACTTTCTTGCCCCTTTTCCACAAGTGAAGTATATTTTGTACCAGTTGGTGTATTCCTTGTCTGCAGAGCAAGAGCAAAGGTTTTAGGACCTAAATTGCTTGATTTCCTTGGAAGAGATATGTAGAACACTGTGCTTTGCTGTTGCTGTGTTGGTTTTCTCAAGACACAAACCCTGTTTGTTCCCTGTGTTTTCAGCAAGCAGAGAAGCTGCTGCAGACACTTTCTTGCCCCTTTTCCACAAGTGAAGTATATTTTGTACCAGTTGGTGTATTCCTCGTCTGCAGAGCAAGAGCAAAGGTTTTAGGATCTAAATTGCTTGTTTTCCATGGAAGAGCTATGTAGAACACTATGCTTTGCTGTTGCTGTGTTGGTTTTCTCAAGACACAAACCCTGTTTGTTCTCTGTGTTTTCAGCAAGCAGAGAAGCTGCTGCAGACACTTTCTTGCCCCTTTTCCACAAGTGAAGTATATTTTGTACCAGTTGGTGTATTCCTCGTCTGCAGAGCAAGAGCAAAGGTTTTAGGATCTAAATTGCTTGTTTTCCATGGAAGAGCTATGTAGAACACTATGCTTTGCTGTTGCTGTGTTGGTTTTCTCAAGAAACAAACCCTGTTTGTTCTCTGTACTTGCAGCGAGCAGAGAAGCTCTTGAAGACACGTACCTGCTTTCTCCACTACTGACGTATATTTTGTACCAGTTGGTGTATTCCTCGTCTGGAGAGCAGGAGCAAAGGTTTTAGGACCTAAATTGCTTGATTTCCTTGGAAGAGATATGTAGAACACTGTGCTTTGCTGTTACTGTGTTGGTTTTCTCAAGACACAAGCCTTGTTAGTTGTATGTGTTTCCAGCGAGCAGAAAAGCTGCTGCAGACACTTTCTTGCCCCTTTTCCACAAGTGAAGTATATTTTGTACCAGTTGGTGTATTCCTCGTCTGCAGAGCAAGAGCAAAGGTTTTAGGATCTAAATTGCTTGTTTTCCATGGAAGAGCTATGTAGAACACTATGGTTTTCGGTTGCTGTGTTTGTTTTCTCAAGACACAAGCCCTGTTTGTTCTCTGTGTTTTCAGCAAGCAGAGAAGCTGCTGCAGACACTTTCTTGCTCCTTTTCCACTAGTGAAGTATATTTTGTACCAGTTGGTGTATTCCTCGTCTGGAGAGCAGGAGCAAAGGTTTTAGGACCTAAATTGCTTGATTTCCTTGGAAGAGATATGTAGAACACTGTGCTTTGCTGTTGCTGTGTTGGTTTTCTCAAGACACAAACCCTGTTTGTTCCCTGTGTTTTCAGCAAGCAGAGAAGCTGCTGCAGACACTTTCTTGCCCCTTTTCCACTAGTGAAGTATATTTTGTACCAGTTGGTGTATTCCTCGTCTGCAGAGCAAGAGCAAAGGTTTTAGGATCTAAATTGCTTGTTTTCCATGGAAGAGCTATGTAGAACACTATGCTTTGCTGTTGCTGTGTTAGTTTTCTAAAGACACAAACCCTGTTTGTTCCCTGTGTTTTCAGCAAGCAGAGAAGCTGCTGCAGACACTTTCTTGCCCCTTTTCCACAAGTGAAGTATATTTTGTACCAGTTGGTGTATTCCTTGTCTGCAGAGCAAGAGCAAAGGTTTTAGGATCTAAATTGCTTGATTTCCTTGGAAGAGATATGTAGAACACTGTGCTTTGCTGTTGCTGTGTTGGTTTTCTCAAGACACAAACCCTGTTTGTTCCCTGTGTTTTCAGCAAGCAGAGAAGCTGCTGCAGACACTTTCTTGCCCCTTTTCCACAAGTGAAGTATATTTTGTACCAGTTGGTGTATTCCTCGTCTGCAGAGACGGATCAAAGGTTTTAGGACCTAAATTGCTTGATTTCATTGGAAGAGCTCTGTAGAACACTATGCTTTGCTGTTGCTGTGTCGGTTTTCTCAAGAAACAAACCCTGTTTGTTCTCTGTACTTGCAGCGAGCAGAGAAGCTCTTGAAGACACGTACCTGCTTTCTCCACTACTGACGTATATTTTGTACCAGTTGGTGTATTCCTCGTCTGGAGAGCAGGAGCAAAGGTTTTAGGACCTAAATTGCTTGATTTCCTTGGAAGAGATATGTAGAACACTGTGCTTTGCTGTTACTGTGTTGGTTTTCTCAAGACACAAGCCTTGTTAGTTGTATGTGTTTCCAGCCAGCAGAGAAGCTGCTGCAGACACTTTCTTGCCCCTTTTCCACAAGTGAAGTATATTTTGTACCAGTTGGTGTATTCCTCGTCTGCAGAGCAAGAGCAAAGGTTTTAGGATCTAAATTGCTTGTTTTCCATGGAAGAGCTATGTAGAACACTATGCTTTGCTGTTGCTGTGTTGGTTTTCTCAAGACACAAGCCCTGTTTGTTCTCTGTGTTTTCAGCAAGCAGAGAAGCTGCTGCAGACACTTTCTTGCTCCTTTTCCACTAGTGAAGTATATTTTGTACCAGTTTGTGTATTCCTCGTCTGCAGAGCAAGAGCAAAGGTTTTAGGATCTAAATTGCTTGTTTTCCATGGAAGAGCTATGTAGAACACTATGCTTTGCTGTTGCTGTGTTGGTTTTCTCAAGACACAAACCCTGTTTGTTCCCTGTGTTTTCAGCAAGCAGAGAAGCTGCTGCAGACACTTTCTTGCTCCTTTTCCACTAGTGAAGTATATTTTGTACCAGTTTGTGTATTCCTCGTCTGCAGAGCAAGAGCAAAGGTTTTAGGATCTAAATTGCTTGTTTTCCATGGAAGAGCTATGTAGAACACTATGCATTGCTGTTGCTGTGTTGGTTTTCTCAAGACACAAACCTGTTTGTTCTCTGTGTTTTCAGCAAGCAGAGAAGCTGCTGCAGACACTTTCTTGCTCCTTTTCCACTAGTGAAGTATATTTTGTACCAGTTGGTGTATTCCTCGTCTGGAGAGCAGGAGCAAAGGTTTTAGGACCTAAATTGCTTGATTTCCTTGGAAGAGATATGTAGAACACTGTGCTTTGCTGTTGCTGTGTTGGTTTTCTCAAGACACAAACCCTGTTTGTTCCCTGTGTTTTCAGCAAGCAGAGAAGCTGCTGCAGACACTTTCTTGCCCCTTTTCCACAAGTGAAGTATATTTTGTACCAGTTGGTGTATTCCTCGTCTGCAGAGCAAGAGCAAAGGTTTTAGGATCTAAATTGCTTGTTTTCCATGGAAGAGCTATGTAGAACACTATGCTTTGCTGTTGCTGTGTTGGTTTTCTCAAGACACAAACCCTGTTTGTTCCCTGTGTTTTCAGCAAGCAGAGAAGCTGCTGCAGACACTTTCTTGCCCCTTTTCCACAAGTGAAGTATATTTTGTACCAGTTGGTGTATTCCTTGTCTGCAGAGCAAGAGCAAAGGTTTTAGGACCTAAATTGCTTGATTTCCTTGGAAGAGATATGTAGAACACTGTGCTTTGCTGTTGCTGTGTTGGTTTTCTCAAGACACAAACCCTGTTTGTTCCCTGTGTTTTCAGCAAGCAGAGAAGCTGCTGCAGACACTTTCTTGCCCCTTTTCCACAAGTGAAGTATATTTTGTACCAGTTGGTGTATTCCTCGTCTGCAGAGCAAGAGCAAAGGTTTTAGGATCTAAATTGCTTGTTTTCCATGGAAGAGCTATGTAGAACACTATGCTTTGCTGTTGCTGTGTTTGTTTTCTCAAGACACAAGCCCTGTTTGTTCTCTGTGTTTTCAGCAAGCAGAGAAGCTGCTGCAGACACTTTCTTGCTCCTTTTCCACTAGTGAAGTATATTTTGTACCAGTTGGTGTATTCCTCGTCTGCAGAGCAAGAGCAAAGGTTTTAGGATCTAAATTGCTTGTTTTCCATGGAAGAGCTCTGTAGAACACTATGCTTTGCTGTTGCTGTGTTGGTTTTCTCAAGACACAAGTCCTGTTGGTTGTCTGTGTTTGCAGCAAGCAGAGAAGCTGCTGCAGACACTTTCTTGCCCCTTTTTCACAAGTGAAGTATATTTTGTACCAGTTGGTGTGTTCCTCGTCTGCAGAGACGGATCAAAGGTTTTAGGACCTAAATTGCTTGATTTCATTGGAAGAGCTATTAAGAACACTATGCTTTGCTGTTGCTGTGTTGGTTTTCTAAAGACACAAGCCCTGTTTGTTCCCTGTGTTTTCAGCAAGCAGAGAAGCTCTTGAAGACACGTACCTGCTTTCTCCACTACTGACGTATATTTTGTACCAGTTGGTGTGTTCCTCGTCTGCAAAGCAAGAGCAAAGGTTTTAGGACTAAAATTGCTTGATTTCCATGGAAGAGCTCTGTAGAACACTATGCTTTGCTGTTACTGTGTTGGTTTTCTCAAGACACAAGTCTTGTTGGTTGTATGTGTTTCCAGCGAGCAGAAAAGCTGCTGCAGACACTTTCTTGCCCCTTTTCCACAAGTGAAGTATATTTTGTACCAGTTGGTGTATTCCTCTTCTGCAGAGCAAGAGCAAAGGTTTTAGGACCTAAATTGCTTGATTTCCTTGGAAGAGATATGTAGAACACTGTGCTTTGCTGTTGCTGTGTTGGTTTTCTCAAGACACAAACCCTGTTTGTTCCCTGTGTTTTCAGCAAGCAGAGAAGCTGCTGCAGACACTTTCTTGCCCCTTTTCCACAAGTGAAGTATATTTTGTACCAGTTGGTGTATTCCTCGTCTGCAGAGCAAGAGCAAAGGTGTTAGGACCTAAATTGCTTGATTTCCATGGAAGAGCTACGTAGAACACTATGCTTTGCTGTTGCTGTGTCGGTTTTCTCAAGAAACAAACCCTGTTTGTTCTCTGTACTTGCAGCGAGCAGAGAAGCTCTTGAAGACACGTACCTGCTTTCTCCACTACTGACGTATATTTTGTACCAGTTGGTGTATTCCTCGTCTGGAGAGCAGGAGCAAAGGTTTTAGGACCTAAATTGCTTGATTTCCTTGGAAGAGATATGTAGAACACTGTGCTTTGCTGTTACTGTGTTGGTTTTCTCAAGACACAAGCCTTGTTAGTTGTATGTGTTTCCAGCGAGCAGAGAAGCTGCTGCAGACACTTTCTTGCCCCTTTTCCACAAGTGAAGTATATTTTGTACCAGTTGGTGTATTCCTCGTCTGCAGAGCAAGAGCAAAGGTTTTAGGATCTAAATTGCTTGTTTTCCATGGAAGAGCTATGTAGAACACTATGCTTTGCTGTTGCTGTGTTGGTTTTCTCAAGACACAAGCCCTGTTTGTTCTCTGTGTTTTCAGCAAGCAGAGAAGCTGCTGCAGACACTTTCTTGCCCCTTTTCCACTAGTGAAGTATATTTTGTACCAGTTTGTGTATTCCTCGTCTGCAGAGCAAGAGCAAAGGTTTTAGGATCTAAATTGCTTGTTTTCCATGGAAGAGCTATGTAGAACACTATGCTTTGCTGTTGCTGTGTTGGTTTTCTCAAGACACAAACCCTGTTTGTTCCCTGTGTTTTCAGCAAGCAGAGAAGCTGCTGCAGACACTTTCTTGCCCCTTTTCCACAAGTGAAGTATATTTTGTACCAGTTGGTGTGTTCCTCGTCTGCAGAGCAAGAGCAAAGGTTTTAGGATCTAAATTGCTTGTTTTCCATGGAAGAGCTATGTAGAACACTATGCTTTGCTGTTGCTGTGTTGGTTTTCTAAAGACACAAACCCTGTTTGTTCTCTGTGTTTTCAGCAAGCAGAGAAGCTGCTGCAGACACTTTCTTGCTCCTTTTCCACTAGTGAAGTATATTTTGTACCAGTTGGTGTATTCCTCGTCTGGAGAGCAGGAGCAAAGGTTTTAGGACCTAAATTGCTGGATTTCCTTGGAAGAGATATGTAGAACACTGTGCTTTGCTGTTGCTGTGTTGGTTTTCTCAAGACACAAACCCTGTTTGTTCCCTGTGTTTTCAGCAAGCAGAGAAGCTGCTGCAGACACTTTCTTGCCCCTTTTCCACAAGTGAAGTATATTTTGTACCAGTTGGTGTATTCCTCGTCTGCAGAGCAAGAGCAAAGGTTTTAGGATCTAAATTGCTTGTTTTCCATGGAAGAGCTATGTAGAACACTATGCTTTGCTGTTGCTGTGTTGGTTTTCTAAAGACACAAACCCTGTTTGTTCCCTGTGTTTTCAGCAAGCAGAGAAGCTGCTGCAGACACTTTCTTGCCCCTTTTCCACAAGTGAAGTATATTTTGTACCAGTTGGTGTATTCCTTGTCTGCAGAGCAAGAGCAAAGGTTTTAGGACCTAAATTGCTTGATTTCCTTGGAAGAGATATGTAGAACACTGTGCTTTGCTGTTGCTGTGTTGGTTTTCTCAAGACACAAACCCTGTTTGTTCCCTGTGTTTTCAGCAAGCAGAGAAGCTGCTGCAGACACTTTCTTGCCCCTTTTCCACAAGTGAAGTATATTTTGTACCAGTTGGTGTATTCCTCGTCTGCAGAGCAAGAGCAAAGGTTTTAGGATCTAAATTGCTTGTTTTCCATGGAAGAGCTATGTAGAACACTATGCTTTGCTGTTGCTGTGTTTGTTTTCTCAAGACACAAGCCCTGTTTGTTCTCTGTGTTTTCAGCAAGCAGAGAAGCTGCTGCAGACACTTTCTTGCTCCTTTTCCACTAGTGAAGTATATTTTGTACCAGTTTGTGTATTCCTCGTCTGCAGAGCAAGAGCAAAGGTTTTAGGATCTAAATTGCTTGTTTTCCATGGAAGAGCTCTGTAGAACACTATGCTTTGCTGTTGCTGTGTTGGTTTTCTCAAGACACAAGTCCTGTTTGTTGTCTGTGTTTGCAGCAAGCAGAGAAGCTGCTGCAGACACTTTCTTGCCCCTTTTTCACAAGTGAAGTATATTTTGTACCAGTTGGTGTGTTCCTCGTCTGCAGAGACGGATCAAAGATTTTAGGACCTAAATTGCTTGATTTCATTGGAAGAGCTATTAAGAACACTAGTCTTTGCTGTTGCTGTGTTGGTTTTCTAAACACACAAGCCCTGTTTGTTCCCTGTGTTTTCAGCAAGCAGAGAAGCTCTTGAAGACACGTACCTGCTTTCTCCACTACTGACGTATATTTTGTACCAGTTGGTGTGTTCCTCGTCTGCAAAGCAAGAGCAAAGGTTTTAGGACTAAAATTGCTTGATTTCCATGGAAGAGCTCTGTAGAACACTATGCTTTGCTGTTACTGTGTTGGTTTTCTCAAGACACAAGTCTTGTTGGTTGTATGTGTTTCCAGCGAGCAGAAAAGCTGCTGCAGACACTTTCTTGCCCCTTTTCCACAAGTGAAGTATATTTTGTACCAGTTGGTGTATTCCTTGTCTGCAGAGCAAGAGCAAAGGTTTTAGGATCTAAATTGCTTGTTTTCCATGGAAGAGCTATGTAGAACACTATGGTTTTCGGTTGCTGTGTTTGTTTTCTCAAGACACAAGCCCTGTTTGTTCTCTGTGTTTTCAGCAAGCAGAGAAGCTGCTGCAGACACTTTCTTGCCCCTTTTCCACTAGTGAAGTATATTTTGTACCAGTTTGTGTATTCCTCGTCTGCAGAGCAAGAGCAAAGGTTTTAGGATCTAAATTGCTTGTTTTCCATGGAAGAGCTATGTAGAACACTATGCTTTGCTGTTGCTGTGTTGGTTTTCTCAAGACACAAACCCTGTTTGTTCCCTGTGTTTTCAGCAAGCAGAGAAGCTGCTGCAGACACTTTCTTGCCCCTTTTTCACAAGTGAAGTATATTTTGTACCAGTTGGTGTATTCCTCGTCTGGAGAGCAGGAGCAAAGGTTTTAGGACCTAAATTGCTTGATTTCCTTGGAAGAGATATGTAGAACACTGTGCTTTGCTGTTGCTGTGTTGGTTTTCTCAAGACACAAACCCTGTTTGTTCCCTGTGTTTTCAGCAAGCAGAGAAGCTGCTGCAGACACTTTCTTGCCCCTTTTCCACAAGTGAAGTATATTTTGTACCAGTTGGTGTATTCCTCGTCTGCAGAGCAAGAGCAAAGGTTTTAGGATCTAAATTGCTTGTTTTCCATGGAAGAGCTATGTAGAACACTATGCTTTGCTGTTGCTGTGTTGGTTTTCTAAAGACACAAACCCTGTTTGTTCCCTGTGTTTTCAGCAAGCAGAGAAGCTGCTGCAGACACTTTCTTGCCCCTTTTCCACAAGTGAAGTATATTTTGTACCAGTTGGTGTATTCCTTGTCTGCAGAGCAAGAGCAAAGGTTTTAGGACCTAAATTGCTTGATTTCCTTGGAAGAGATATGTAGAACACTGTGCTTTGCTGTTGCTGTGTTGGTTTTCTCAAGACACAAACCCTGTTTGTTCCCTGTGTTTTCAGCAAGCAGAGAAGCTGCTGCAGACACTTTCTTGCCCCTTTTCCACAAGTGAAGTATATTTTGTACCAGTTGGTGTATTCCTCGTCTGCAGAGCAAGAGCAAAGGTTTTAGGATCTAAATTGCTTGTTTTCCATGGAAGAGCTATGTAGAACACTATGCTTTGCTGTTGCTGTGTTTGTTTTCTCAAGACACAAGTCCTGTTGGTTGTCTGTGTTTGCAGCAAGCAGAGAAGCTGCTGCAGACACTTTCTTGCCCCTTTTCCACAAGTGAAGTATATTTTGTACCAGTTGGTGTGTTCCTCGTCTGCAAAGCAAGAGCAAATGTGTTAGGACCTAAATTGCTTGATTTCCATGGAAGAGCTCTGTAGAACACTATGCTTTGCTGTTGCTGTGTTGGTTTTCTCAAGAAACAAACCCTGTTTGTTCTCTGTACTTGCAGCGAGCAGAGAAGCTCTTGAAGACACGTACCTGCTTTCTCCACTACTGACGTATATTTTGTACCAGTTGGTGTATTCCTCGTCTGGCGAGCAGGAGCAAAGGTTTTAGGACCTAAATTGCTTGATTTCCTTGGAAGAGATATGTAGAACACTGTGCTTTGCTGTTACTGTGTTGGTTTTCTCAAGACACAAGCCTTGTTAGTTGTATGTGTTTCCAGCGAGCAGAAAAGCTGCTGCAGACACTTTCTTCCCCCTTTTCCACAAGTGAAGTATATTTTGTACCAGTTGGTGTATTCCTCGTCTGCAGAGCAAGAGCAAAGGTTTTAGGATCTAAATTGCTTGTTTTCCATGGAAGAGCTATGTAGAACACTATGGTTTTCGGTTGCTGTGTTTGTTTTCTCAAGACACAAGCCCTGTTTGTTCTCTGTGTTTTCAGCAAGCAGAGAAGCTGCTGCAGACACTTTCTTGCTCCTTTTCCACTAGTGAAGTATATTTTGTACCAGTTGGTGTATTCCTCGTCTGGAGAGCAGGAGCAAAGGTTTTAGGACCTAAATTGCTTGATTTCCTTGGAAGAGATATGTAGAACACTGTGCTTTGCTGTTGCTGTGTTGGTTTTCTCAAGACACAAACCCTGTTTGTTCCCTGTGTTTTCAGCAAGCAGAGAAGCTGCTGCAGACACTTTCTTGCCCCTTTTCCACAAGTGAAGTATATTTTGTACCAGTTGGTGTATTCCTCGTCTGCAGAGCAAGAGCAAAGGTTTTAGGATCTAAATTGCTTGTTTTCCATGGAAGAGCTATGTAGAACACTATGCTTTGCTGTTGCTGTGTTGGTTTTCTAAAGACACAAACCCTGTTTGTTCCCTGTGTTTTCAGCAAGCAGAGAAGCTGCTGCAGACACTTTCTTGCCCCTTTTCCACAAGTGAAGTATATTTTGTACCAGTTGGTTTATTCCTTGTCTGCAGAGCAAGAGCAAAGGTTTTAGGACCTAAATTGCTTGATTTCCTTGGAAGAGATATGTAGAACACTGTGCTTTGCTGTTGCTGTGTTGGTTTTCTCAAGACACAAACCCTGTTTGCTCCCTGTGTTTTCAGCAAGCAGAGAAGCTGCTGCAGACACTTTCTTGCCCCTTTTCCACAAGTGAAGTATATTTTGTACCAGTTGGTGTATTCCTCGTCTGCAGAGCAAGAGCAAAGGTGTTAGGACCTAAATTGCTTGATTTCCATGGAAGAGCTACGTAGAACACTATGCTTTGCTGTTGCTGTGTCGGTTTTCTCAAGAAACAAACCCTGTTTGTTCTCTGTACTTGCAGCGAGCAGAGAAGCTCTTGAAGACACGTACCTGCTTTCTCCACTACTGACGTATATTTTGTACCAGTTGGTGTATTCCTCGTCTGGAGAGCAGGAGCAAAGGTTTTAGGACCTAAATTGCTTGATTTCCTTGGAAGAGATATGTAGAACACTGTGCTTTGCTGTTACTGTGTTGGTTTTCTCAAGACACAAGCCTTGTTAGTTGTATGTGTTTCCAGCGAGCAGAGAAGCTGCTGCAGACACTTTCTTGCCCCTTTTCCACAAGTGAAGTATATTTTGTACCAGTTGGTGTATTCCTCGTCTGCAGAGCAAGAGCAAAGGTTTTAGGATCTAAATTGCTTGTTTTCCATGGAAGAGCTATGTAGAACACTATGCTTTGCTGTTACTGTGTTGGTTTTCTCAAGACACAAGCCCTGTTTGTTCTCTGTGTTTTCAGCAAGCAGAGAAGCTGCTGCAGACACTTTCTTGCTCCTTTTCCACTAGTGAAGTATATTTTGTACCAGTTTGTGTATTCCTCGTCTGCAGAGCAAGAGCAAAGGTTTTAGGATCTAAATTGCTTGTTTTCCATGGAAGAGCTATGTAGAACACTATGCTTTGCTGTTGCTGTGTTGGTTTTCTCAAGACACAAACCCTGTTTGTTCCCTGTGTTTTCAGCAAGCAGAGAAGCTGCTGCAGACACTTTCTTGCCCCTTTTTCACAAGTGAAGTATATTTTGTACCAGTTGGTGTGTTCCTCGTCTGCAAAGCAAGAGCAAAGGTTTTAGGACCTAAATTGCTTGATTTCCATGGAAGAGATATGTAGAAGACTGTGCTTTGCTGTTGCTGTGTTGGTTTTCTCAAGACACAAACCCTGTTTGTTCCCTGTGTTTTCAGCAAGCAGAGAAGCTGCTGCAGACACTTTCTTGCCCCTTTTCCACAAGTGAAGTATATTTTGTACCAGTTGGTGTGTTCCTCGTCTGCAGAGCAAGAGCAAAGGTTTTAGGATCTAAATTGCTTGTTTTCCATGGAAGAGCTATGTAGAACACTATGCTTTGCTGTTGCTGTGTTGGTTTTCTAAAGACACAAACCCTGTTTGTTCTCTGTGTTTTCAGCAAGCAGAGAAGCTGCTGCAGACACTTTCTTGCTCCTTTTCCACTAGTGAAGTATATTTTGTACCAGTTGGTGTATTCCTCGTCTGGAGAGCAGGAGCAAAGGTTTTAGGACCTAAATTGCTGGATTTCCTTGGAAGAGATATGTAGAACACTGTGCTTTGCTGTTGCTGTGTTGGTTTTCTCAAGACACAAACCCTGTTTGTTCCCTGTGTTTTCAGCAAGCAGAGAAGCTGCTGCAGACACTTTCTTGCCCCTTTTCCACAAGTGAAGTATATTTTGTACCAGTTGGTGTATTCCTCGTCTGCAGAGCAAGAGCAAAGGTTTTAGGATCTAAATTGCTTGTTTTCCATGGAAGAGCTATGTAGAACACTATGCTTTGCTGTTGCTGTGTTGGTTTTCTAAAGACACAAACCCTGTTTGTTCCCTGTGTTTTCAGCAAGCAGAGAAGCTGCTGCAGACACTTTCTTGCCCCTTTTCCACAAGTGAAGTATATTTTGTACCAGTTGGTGTATTCCTTGTCTGCAGAGCAAGAGCAAAGGTTTTAGGACCTAAATTGCTTGATTTCCTTGGAAGAGATATGTAGAAGACTGTGCTTTGCTGTTGCTGTGTTGGTTTTCTCAAGACACAAACCCTGTTTGTTCCCTGTGTTTTCAGCAAGCAGAGAAGCTGCTGCAGACACTTTCTTGCCCCTTTTCCACAAGTGAAGTATATTTTGTACCAGTTGGTGTATTCCTCGTCTGCAGAGCAAGAGCAAAGGTTTTAGGATCTAAATTGCTTGTTTTCCATGGAAGAGATATGTAGAACACTATGCTTTGCTGTTGCTGTGTTTGTTTTCTCAAGACACAAGTCCTGTTGGTTGTCTGTGTTTGCAGCAAGCAGAGAAGCTGCTGCAGACACTTTCTTGCCCCTTTTCCACAAGTGAAGTATATTTTGTACCAGTTGGTGTGTTCCTCGTCTTCAAAGCAAGAGCAAATGTGTTAGGACCTAAATTGCTTGATTTCCATGGAAGAGCTCTGTAGAACACTATGCTTTGCTGTTGCTGTGTTGGTTTTCTCAAGAAACAAACCCTGTTTGTTCTCTGTACTTGCAGCGAGCAGAGAAGCTCTTGAAGACACGTACCTGCTTTCTCCACTACTGACGTATATTTTGTACCAGTTGGTGTATTCCTCGTCTGGCGAGCAGGAGCAAAGGTTTTAGGACCTAAATTGCTTGATTTCCTTGGAAGAGATATGTAGAACACTGTGCTTTGCTATTACTGTGTTGGTTTTCTCAAGACACAAGCCTTGTTAGTTGTATGTGTTTCCAGCGAGCAGAAAAGCTGCTGCAGACACTTTCTTGCCCCTTTTCCACAAGTGAAGTATATTTTGTACCAGTTGGTGTATTCCTCGTCTGCAGAGCAAGAGCAAAGGTTTTAGGATCTAAATTGCTTGTTTTCCATGGAAGAGCTATGTAGAACACTATGCTTTGCTGTTGCTGTGTTTGTTTTCTCAAGACACAAGCCCTGTTTGTTCTCTGTGTTTTCAGCAAGCAGAGAAGCTGCTGCAGACACTTTCTTGCTCCTTTTCCACTAGTGAAGTATATTTTGTACCAGTTGGTGTATTCCTCGTCTGGAGAGCAGGAGCAAAGGTTTTAGGACCTAAATTGCTTGATTTCCTTGGAAGAGATATGTAGAACACTGTGCTTTGCTGTTGCTGTGTTGGTTTTCTCAAGACACAAACCCTGTTTGTTCCCTGTGTTTTCAGCAAGCAGAGAAGCTGCTGCAGACACTTTCTTGCCCCTTTTCCACAAGTGAAGTATATTTTGTACCAGTTGGTGTATTCCTCGTCTGCAGAGCAAGAGCAAAGGTTTTAGGATCTAAATTGCTTGTTTTCCATGGAAGAGCTATGTAGAACACTATGCTTTGCTGTTGCTGTGTTGGTTTTCTAAAGACACAAACCCTGTTTGTTCCCTGTGTTTTCAGCAAGCAGAGAAGCTGCTGCAGACACTTTCTTGCCCCTTTTCCACAAGTGAAGTATATTTTGTACCAGTTGGTGTATTCCTTGTCTGCAGAGCAAGAGCAAAGGTTTTAGGACCTAAATTGCTTGATTTCCTTGGAAGAGATATGTAGAACACTGTGCTTTGCTGTTGCTGTGTTGGTTTTCTCAAGACACAAACCCTGTTTGTTCCCTGTGTTTTCAGCAAGCAGAGAAGCTGCTGCAGACACTTTCTTGCCCCTTTTCCACAAGTGAAGTATATTTTGTACCAGTTGGTGTATTCCTCGTCTGCAGAGCAAGAGCAAAGGTGTTAGGACCTAAATTGCTTGATTTCCATGGAAGAGCTACGTAGAACACTATGCTTTGCTGTTGCTGTGTCGGTTTTCTCAAGAAACAAACCCTGTTTGTTCTCTGTACTTGCAGCGAGCAGAGAAGCTCTTGAAGACACGTACCTGCTTTCTCCACTACTGACGTATATTTTGTACCAGTTGGTGTATTCCTCGTCTGGAGAGCAGGAGCAAAGGTTTTAGGACCTAAATTGCTTGATTTCCTTGGAAGAGATATGTAGAACACTGTGCTTTGCTGTTACTGTGTTGGTTTTCTCAAGACACAAGCCTTGTTAGTTGTATGTGTTTCCAGCGAGCAGAAAAGCTGCTGCAGACACTTTCTTGCCCCTTTTCCACAAGTGAAGTATATTTTGTACCAGTTGGTGTGTTCCTCGTCTGCAGAGCAAGAGCAAAGGTTTTAGGACTTAAATTGCTTGATTTCCATGGAAGAGATATGTAGAACACTATGCTTTGCTGTTGCTGTGTTGGTTTTCTAAAGACACAAACCCTGTTTGTTCTCTGTGTTTTCAGCAAGCAGAGAAGCTGCTGCAGACACTTTCTTGCTCCTTTTCCACTAGTGAAGTATATTTTGTACCAGTTGGTGTATTCCTCGTCTGGAGAGCAGGAGCAAAGGTTTTAGGACCTAAATTGCTGGATTTCCTTGGAAGAGATATGTAGAACACTGTGCTTTGCTGTTGCTGTGTTGGTTTTCTCAAGACACAAACCCTGTTTGTTCCCTGTGTTTTCAGCAAGCAGAGAAGCTGCTGCAGACACTTTCTTGCCCCTTTTCCACAAGTGAAGTATATTTTGTACCAGTTGGTGTATTCCTCGTCTGCAGAGCAAGAGCAAAGGTTTTAGGATCTAAATTGCTTGTTTTCCATGGAAGAGCTATGTAGAACACTATGCTTTGCTGTTGCTGTGTTGGTTTTCTAAAGACACAAACCCTGTTTGTTCCCTGTGTTTTCAGCAAGCAGAGAAGCTGCTGCAGACACTTTCTTGCCCCTTTTCCACAAGTGAAGTATATTTTGTACCAGTTGGTGTATTCCTTGTCTGCAGAGCAAGAGCAAAGGTTTTAGGACCTAAATTGCTTGATTTCCTTGGAAGAGATATGTAGAACACTGTGCTTTGCTGTTGCTGTGTTGGTTTTCTCAAGACACAAACCCTGTTTGTTCCCTGTGTTTTCAGCAAGCAGAGAAGCTGCTGCAGACACTTTCTTGCCCCTTTTCCACAAGTGAAGTATATTTTGTACCAGTTGGTGTATTCCTCGTCTGCAGAGCAAGAGCAAAGGTTTTAGGATCTAAATTGCTTGTTTTCCATGGAAGAGCTATGTAGAACACTATGCTTTGCTGTTGCTGTGTTTGTTTTCTCAAGACACAAGTCCTGTTGGTTGTCTGTGTTTGCAGCAAGCAGAGAAGCTGCTGCAGACACTTTCTTGCCCCTTTTCCACAAGTGAAGTATATTTTGTACCAGTTGGTGTGTTCCTCGTCTGCAAAGCAAGAGCAAATGTGTTAGGACCTAAATTGCTTGATTTCCATGGAAGAGCTCTGTAGAACACTATGCTTTGCTGTTGCTGTGTTGGTTTTCTCAAGAAACAAACCCTGTTTGTTCTCTGTACTTGCAGCGAGCAGAGAAGCTCTTGAAGACACGTACCTGCTTTCTCCACTACTGACGTATATTTTGTACCAGTTGGTGTATTCCTCGTCTGGAGAGCAGGAGCAAAGGTTTTAGGACCTAAATTGCTTGATTTCCTTGGAAGAGATATGTAGAACACTGTGCTTTGCTGTTACTGTGTTGGTTTTCTCAAGACACAAGCCTTGTTAGTTGTATGTGTTTCCAGCGAGCAGAAAAGCTGCTGCAGACACTTTCTTGCCCCTTTTCCACAAGTGAAGTATATTTTGTACCAGTTGGTGTGTTCCTCGTCTGCAGAGCAAGAGCAAAGGTTTTAGGACTTAAATTGCTTGATTTCCATGGAAGAGATATGTAGAACACTATGCTTTGCTGTTGCTGTGTTGGTTTTCTAAAGACACAAACCCTGTTTGTTCTCTGTGTTTTCAGCAAGCAGAGAAGCTGCTGCAGACACTTTCTTGCTCCTTTTCCACTAGTGAAGTATATTTTGTACCAGTTGGTGTATTCCTCGTCTGGAGAGCAGGAGCAAAGGTTTTAGGACCTAAATTGCTGGATTTCCTTGGAAGAGATATGTAGAACACTGTGCTTTGCTGTTGCTGTGTTGGTTTTCTCAAGACACAAACCCTGTTTGTTCCCTGTGTTTTCAGCAAGCAGAGAAGCTGCTGCAGACACTTTCTTGCCCCTTTTCCACAAGTGAAGTATATTTTGTACCAGTTGGTGTATTCCTCGTCTGCAGAGCAAGAGCAAAGGTTTTAGGATCTAAATTGCTTGTTTTCCATGGAAGAGCTATGTAGAACACTATGCTTTGCTGTTGCTGTGTTGGTTTTCTAAAGACACAAACCCTGTTTGTTCCCTGTGTTTTCAGCAAGCAGAGAAGCTGCTGCAGACACTTTCTTGCCCCTTTTCCACAAGTGAAGTATATTTTGTACCAGTTGGTGTATTCCTTGTCTGCAGAGCAAGAGCAAAGGTTTTAGGACCTAAATTGCTTGATTTCCTTGGAAGAGATATGTAGAACACTGTGCTTTGCTGTTGCTGTGTTGGTTTTCTCAAGACACAAACCCTGTTTGTTCCCTGTGTTTTCAGCAAGCAGAGAAGCTGCTGCAGACACTTTCTTGCCCCTTTTCCACAAGTGAAGTATATTTTGTACCAGTTGGTGTATTCCTCGTCTGCAGAGCAAGAGCAAAGGTTTTAGGATCTAAATTGCTTGTTTTCCATGGAAGAGCTATGTAGAACACTATGCTTTGCTGTTGCTGTGTTTGTTTTCTCAAGACACAAGTCCTGTTGGTTGTCTGTGTTTGCAGCAAGCAGAGAAGCTGCTGCAGACACTTTCTTGCCCCTTTTCCACAAGTGAAGTATATTTTGTACCAGTTGGTGTGTTCCTCGTCTGCAAAGCAAGAGCAAATGTGTTAGGACCTAAATTGCTTGATTTCCATGGAAGAGCTCTGTAGAACACTATGCTTTGCTGTTGCTGTGTTGGTTTTCTCAAGAAACAAACCCTGTTTGTTCTCTGTACTTGCAGCGAGCAGAGAAGCTCTTGAAGACACGTACCTGCTTTCTCCACTACTGACGTATATTTTGTACCAGTTGGTGTATTCCTCGTCTGGCGAGCAGGAGCAAAGGTTTTAGGACCTAAATTGCTTGATTTCCTTGGAAGAGATATGTAGAACACTGTGCTTTGCTATTACTGTGTTGGTTTTCTCAAGACACAAGCCTTGTTAGTTGTATGTGTTTCCAGCGAGCAGAAAAGCTGCTGCAGACACTTTCTTGCCCCTTTTCCACAAGTGAAGTATATTTTGTACCAGTTGGTGTATTCCTCGTCTGCAGAGCAAGAGCAAAGGTTTTAGGATCTAAATTGCTTGTTTTCCATGGAAGAGCTATGTAGAACACTATGCTTTGCTGTTGCTGTGTTTGTTTTCTCAAGACACAAGCCCTGTTTGTTCTCTGTGTTTTCAGCAAGCAGAGAAGCTGCTGCAGACACTTTCTTGCTCCTTTTCCACTAGTGAAGTATATTTTGTACCAGTTGGTGTATTCCTCGTCTGGAGAGCAGGAGCAAAGGTTTTAGGACCTAAATTGCTTGATTTCCTTGGAAGAGATATGTAGAACACTGTGCTTTGCTGTTGCTGTGTTGGTTTTCTCAAGACACAAACCCTGTTTGTTCCCTGTGTTTTCAGCAAGCAGAGAAGCTGCTGCAGACACTTTCTTGCCCCTTTTCCACAAGTGAAGTATATTTTGTACCAGTTGGTGTATTCCTCGTCTGCAGAGCAAGAGCAAAGGTTTTAGGATCTAAATTGCTTGTTTTCCATGGAAGAGCTCTGTAGAACACTATGCTTTGCTGTTGCTGTGTTGGTTTTCTCAAGACACAAGTCCTGTTTGTTGTCTGTGTTTGCAGCAAGCAGAGAAGCTGCTGCAGACACTTTCTTGCCCCTTTTTCACAAGTGAAGTATATTTTGTACCAGTTGGTGTGTTCCTCGTCTGCAGAGACGGATCAAAGGTTTTAGGATGCTTGATTTCATTGGAAGAGCTATTAAGAACACTAGTCTTTGCTGTTGCTGTGTTGGTTTTCTAAACACACAAGCCCTGTTTGTTCCCTGTGTTTTCAGCAAGCAGAGAAGCTCTTGAAGACACGTACCTGCTTTCTCCACTACTGACGTATATTTTGTACCAGTTGGTGTGTTCCTCGTCTGCAAAGCAAGAGCAAAGGTTTTAGGACTAAAATTGCTTGATTTCCATGGAAGAGCTCTGTAGAACACTATGCTTTGCTGTTACTGTGTTGGTTTTCTAAAGACACAAGTCTTGTTGGTTGTATGTGTTTCCAGCGAGCAGAAAAGCTGCTGCAGACACTTTCTTGCCCCTTTTCCACAAGTGAAGTATATTTTGTACCAGTTGGTGTATTCCTCGTCTGCAGAGCAAGAGCAAAGGTTTTAGGATCTAAATTGCTTGTTTTCCATGGAAGAGCTATGTAGAACACTATGGTTTTCGGTTGCTGTGTTTGTTTTCTCAAGACACAAGCCCTGTTTGTTCTCTGTGTTTTCAGCAAGCAGAGAAGCTGCTGCAGACACTTTCTTGCCCCTTTTCCACTAGTGAAGTATATTTTGTACCAGTTGGTGTATTCCTCGTCTGGAGAGCAGGAGCAAAGGTTTTAGGACCTAAATTGCTTGATTTCCTTGGAAGAGATATGTAGAACACTGTGCTTTGCTGTTGCTGTGTTGGTTTTCTCAAGACACAAACCCTGTTTGTTCCCTGTGTTTTCAGCAAGCAGAGAAGCTGCTGCAGACACTTTCTTGCCCCTTTTCCACAAGTGAAGTATATTTTGTACCAGTTGGTGTATTCCTCGTCTGCAGAGCAAGAGCAAAGGTGTTAGGACCTAAATTGCTTGATTTCCATGGAAGAGCTACGTAGAACACTATGCTTTGCTGTTGCTGTGTCGGTTTTCTCAAGAAACAAACCCTGTTTGTTCTCTGTACTTGCAGCGAGCAGAGAAGCTCTTGAAGACACGTACCTGCTTTCTCCACTACTGACGTATATTTTGTACCAGTTGGTGTATTCCTCGTCTGGCGAGCAGGAGCAAAGGTTTTAGGACCTAAATTGCTTGATTTCCTTGGAAGAGATATGTAGAACACTGTGCTTTGCTGTTACTGTGTTGGTTTTCTCAAGACACAAGCCTTGTTAGTTGTATGTGTTTCCAGCCAGCAGAGAAGCTGCTGCAGACACTTTCTTGCCCCTTTTCCACAAGTGAAGTATATTTTATACCAGTTGGTGTATTCCTCGTCTGCAGAGCAAGAGCAAAGGTTTTAGGATCTAAATTGCTTGTTTTCCATGGAAGAGCTATGTAGAACACTATGCTTTGCTGTTGCTGTGTTGGTTTTCTCAAGACACAAGCCCTGTTTGTTCTCTGTGTTTTCAGCAAGCAGAGAAGCTGCTGCAGACACTTTCTTGCTCCTTTTCCACTAGTGAAGTATATTTTGTACCAGTTTGTGTATTCCTCGTCTGCAGAGCAAGAGCAAAGGTTTTAGGATCTAAATTGCTTGTTTTCCATGGAAGAGCTATGTAGAACACTATGCTTTGCTGTTGCTGTGTTGGTTTTCTCAAGACACAAACCCTGTTTGTTCCCTGTGTTTTCAGCAAGCAGAGAAGCTGCTGCAGACACTTTCTTGCCCCTTTTTCACAAGTGAAGTATATTTTGTACCAGTTGGTGTGTTCCTCGTCTGCAAAGCAAGAGCAAAGGTTTTAGGACCTAAATTGCTTGATTTCCATGGAAGAGATATGTAGAAGACTGTGCTTTGCTGTTGCTGTGTTGGTTTTCTCAAGACACAAACCCTGTTTGTTCCCTGTGTTTTCAGCAAGCAGAGAAGCTGCTGCAGACACTTTCTTGCCCCTTTTCCACAAGTGAAGTATATATTTTGTACCAGTTGGTGTGTTCCTCGTCTGCAGAGCAAGAGCAAAGGTTTTAGGATCTAAATTGCTTGTTTTCCATGGAAGAGCTATGTAGAACACTATGCTTTGCTGTTGCTGTGTTGGTTTTCTAAAGACACAAACCCTGTTTGTTCTCTGTGTTTTCAGCAAGCAGAGAAGCTGCTGCAGACACTTTCTTGCTCCTTTTCCACTAGTGAAGTATATTTTGTACCAGTTGGTGTATTCCTCGTCTGGAGAGCAGGAGCAAAGGTTTTAGGACCTAAATTGCTGGATTTCCTTGGAAGAGATATGTAGAACACTGTGCTTTGCTGTTGCTGTGTTGGTTTTCTCAAGACACAAACCCTGTTTGTTCCCTGTGTTTTCAGCAAGCAGAGAAGCTGCTGCAGACACTTTCTTGCCCCTTTTCCACAAGTGAAGTATATTTTGTACCAGTTGGTGTATTCCTCGTCTGCAGAGCAAGAGCAAAGGTTTTAGGATCTAAATTGCTTGTTTTCCATGGAAGAGCTATGTAGAACACTATGCTTTGCTGTTGCTGTGTTGGTTTTCTAAAGACACAAACCCTGTTTGTTCCCTGTGTTTTCAGCAAGCAGAGAAGCTGCTGCAGGACACTTTCTTGCCTCCCTTTTCCACAAGTGAAGTATATTTTGTACCAGTTGGTGTATTCCTTGTCTGCAGAGCAAGAGCAAAGGTTTTAGAGACCTAAATTGCTTGATTTCCTTGGAAGAGATATGTAGAACACTGTGCTTTGCTGTTGCTGTGTTGGTTTTCTCAAGACACAAACCCTGTTTGTTCCCTGTGTTTTCAGCAAGCAGAGAAGCTGCTGCAGACACTTTCTTGCCCCTTTTCCACAAGTGAAGTATATTTTGTACCAGTTGGTGTATTCCTCGTCTGCAGAGCAAGAGCACAAGGTTTTAGGATCTAAATTGCTTGTTTTCCATGGAAGAGCTATGTAGAACACTATGCTTTGCTGTTGCTGTGTTTGTTTTCTCAAGACACAAGTCCTGTTGGTTGTCTGTGTTTGCAGCAAGCAGAGAAGCTGCTGCAGACACTTTCTTGCCCCTTTTCCACAAGTGAAGTATATTTTGTACCAGTTGGTGTGTTCCTAGTCTGCAAAGCAAGAGCAAATGTGTTAGGACCTAAATTGCTTGTTTTCCATGGAAGAGCTCTGTAGAACACTATGCTTTGCTGTTGCTGTGTTGGTTTTCTCAAGAAACAAACCCTGTTTGTTCTCTGTACTTGCAGCGAGCAGAGAAGCTCTTGAAGACACGTACCTGCTTTCTCCACTACTGACGTATATTTTGTACCAGTTGGTGTATTCCTCGTCTGGCGAGCAGGAGCAAAGGTTTTAGGACCTAAATTGCTTGATTTCCTTGGAAGAGATATGTAGAACACTGAGTGCTTTGCTATTACTGTGTTGGTTTTCTCAAGACAAAAGCCTTGTTAGTTGTATGTGTTTCCAGCGAGCAGAAAGCTGCTGCAGACACTTTCTTGCCCCTTTTCCACAAGTGAAGTATATTTTGTACCAGTTGGTGTATTCCTCGTCTGCAGAGCAAGAGCAAAGGTTTTAGGATCTAAATTGCTTGTTTTCCATGGAAGAGCTATGTAGAACACTATGCTTTGCTGTTGCTGTGTTTGTTTTCTCAAGACACAAGCCCTGTTTGTTCTCTGTGTTTTCAGCAAGCAGAGAAGCTGCTGCAGACACTTTCTTGCTCCTTTTCCACTAGTGAAGTATATTTTGTACCAGTTGGTGTATTCCTCGTCTGGAGAGCAGGAGCAAAGGTTTTAGGACCTAAATTGCTTGATTTCCTTGGAAGAGATATGTAGAACACTGTGCTTTGCTGTTGCTGTGTTGGTTTTCTCAAGACACAAACCCTGTTTGTTCCCTGTGTTTTCAGCGAGCAGAGAAGCTGCTGCAGACACTTTCTTGCCCCTTTTCCACAAGTGAAGTATATTTTGTACCAGTTGGTGTATTCCTCGTCTGCAGAGCAAGAGCAAAGGTTTTAGGATCTAAATGGCTTGTTTTCCATGGAAGAGCTATGTAGAACACTATGCTTTGCTGTTGCTGTGTTGGTTTTCTAAAGACACAAACCCTGTTTGTTCCCTGTGTTTTCAGCAAGCAGAGAAGCTGCTGCAGACACTTTCTTGCCCCTTTTCCACAAGTGAAGTATATTTTGTACCAGTTGGTTTATTCCTTGTCTGCAGAGCAAGAGCAAAGGTTTTAGGACCTAAATTGCTTGATTTCCTTGGAAGAGATATGTAGAACACTGTGCTTTGCTGTTGCTGTGTTGGTTTTCTCAAGACACAAACCCTGTTTGTTCCCTGTGTTTTCAGCAAGCAGAGAAGCTGCTGCAGACACTTTCTTGCCCCTTTTCCACAAGTGAAGTATATTTTGTACCAGTTGGTGTGTTCCTCGTCTGCAAAGCAAGAGCAAATGTGTTAGGACCTAAATTGCTTGATTTCCATGGAAGAGCTCTGTAGAACACTATGCTTTGCTGTTGCTGTGTTGGTTTTCTCAAGAAACAAACCCTGTTTGTTCTCTGTACTTGCAGCGAGCAGAGAAGCTCTTGAAGACACGTACCTGCTTTCTCCACTACTGACGTATATTTTGTACCAGTTGGTGTATTCCTCGTCTGGCGAGCAGGAGCAAAGGTTTTAGGACCTAAATTGCTTGATTTCCTTGGAAGAGATATGTAGAACACTGTGCTTTGCTATTACTGTGTTGGTTTTCTCAAGACACAAGCCTTGTTAGTTGTATGTGTTTCCAGCGAGCAGAAAAGCTGCTGCAGACACTTTCTTGCCCCTTTTCCACAAGTGAAGTATATTTTGTACCAGTTGGTGTATTCCTCGTCTGCAGAGCAAGAGCAAAGGTTTTAGGATCTAAATTGCTTGTTTTCCATGGAAGAGCTATGTAGAACACTATGCTTTGCTGTTGCTGTGTTTGTTTTCTCAAGACACAAGCCCTGTTTGTTCTCTGTGTTTTCAGCAAGCAGAGAAGCTGCTGCAGACACTTTCTTGCTCCTTTTCCACTAGTGAAGTATATTTTGTACCAGTTGGTGTATTCCTCGTCTGGAGAGCAGGAGCAAAGGTTTTAGGACCTAAATTGCTTGATTTCCTTGGAAGAGATATGTAGAACACTGTGCTTTGCTGTTGCTGTGTTGGTTTTCTCAAGACACAAACCCTGTTTGTTCCCTGTGTTTTCAGCAAGCAGAGAAGCTGCTGCAGACACTTTCTTGCCCCTTTTCCACAAGTGAAGTATATTTTGTACCAGTTGGTGTATTCCTCGTCTGCAGAGCAAGAGCAAAGGTTTTAGGATCTAAATTGCTTGTTTTCCATGGAAGAGCTCTGTAGAACACTATGCTTTGCTGTTGCTGTGTTGGTTTTCTCAAGACACAAGTCCTGTTTGTTGTCTGTGTTTGCAGCAAGCAGAGAAGCTGCTGCAGACACTTTCTTGCCCCTTTTTCACAAGTGAAGTATATTTTGTACCAGTTGGTGTGTTCCTCGTCTGCAGAGACGGATCAAAGGTTTTAGGACCTAAATTGCTTGATTTCATTGGAAGAGCTATTAAGAACACTAGTCTTTGCTGTTGCTGTGTTGGTTTTCTAAACACACAAGCCCTGTTTGTTCCCTGTGTTTTCAGCAAGCAGAGAAGCTCTTGAAGACACGTACCTGCTTTCTCCACTACTGACGTATATTTTGTACCAGTTGGTGTGTTCCTCGTCTGCAAAGCAAGAGCAAAGGTTTTAGGACTAAAATTGCTTGATTTCCATGGAAGAGCTCTGTAGAACACTATGCTTTGCTGTTACTGTGTTGGTTTTCTAAAGACACAAGTCTTGTTGGTTGTATGTGTTTCCAGCGAGCAGAAAAGCTGCTGCAGACACTTTCTTGCCCCTTTTCCACAAGTGAAGTATATTTTGTACCAGTTGGTGTATTCCTCGTCTGCAGAGCAAGAGCAAAGGTTTTAGGATCTAAATTGCTTGTTTTCCATGGAAGAGCTATGTAGAACACTATGGTTTTCGGTTGCTGTGTTTGTTTTCTCAAGACACAAGCCCTGTTTGTTCTCTGTGTTTTCAGCAAGCAGAGAAGCTGCTGCAGACACTTTCTTGCCCCTTTTCCACTAGTGAAGTATATTTTGTACCAGTTGGTGTATTCCTCGTCTGGAGAGCAGGAGCAAAGGTTTTAGGACCTAAATTGCTTGATTTCCTTGGAAGAGATATGTAGAACACTGTGCTTTGCTGTTGCTGTGTTGGTTTTCTCAAGACACAAACCCTGTTTGTTCCCCTGTGTTTTCAGCAAGCAGAGAAGCTGCTGCAGACACTTTCTTGCCCCTTTTCCACAAGTGAAGTATATTTTGTACCAGTTGGTGTATTCCTCGTCTGCAGAGCAAGAGCAAAGGTTTTAGGATCTAAATTGCTTGTTTTCCATGGAAGAGCTATGTAGAACACTATGCTTTGCTGTTGCTGTGTTGGTTTTCTAAAGACACAAACCCTGTTTGTTCCCTGTGTTTTCAGCAAGCAGAGAAGCTGCTGCAGACACTTTCTTGCCCCTTTTCCACAAGTGAAGTATATTTTGTACCAGTTGGTGTATTCCTCGTCTGCAGAGCAAGAGCAAAGGTGTTAGGACCTAAATTGCTTGATTTCCATGGAAGAGCTACGTAGAACACTATGCTTTGCTGTTGCTGTGTCGGTTTTCTCAAGAAACAAACCCTGTTTGTTCTCTGTACTTGCAGCGAGCAGAGAAGCTCTTGAAGACACGTACCTGCTTTCTCCACTACTGACGTATATTTTGTACCAGTTGGTGTATTCCTCGTCTGGCGAGCAGGAGCAAAGGTTTTAGGACCTAAATTGCTTGATTTCCTTGGAAGAGATATGTAGAACACTGTGCTTTGCTGTTACTGTGTTGGTTTTCTCAAGACACAAGCCTTGTTAGTTGTATGTGTTTCCAGCCAGCAGAGAAGCTGCTGCAGACACTTTCTTGCCCCTTTTCCACAAGTGAAGTATATTTTATACCAGTTGGTGTATTCCTCGTCTGCAGAGCAAGAGCAAAGGTTTTAGGATCTAAATTGCTTGTTTTCCATGGAAGAGCTATGTAGAACACTATGCTTTGCTGTTGCTGTGTTGGTTTTCTCAAGACACAAGCCCTGTTTGTTCTCTGTGTTTTCAGCAAGCAGAGAAGCTGCTGCAGACACTTTCTTGCTCCTTTTCCACTAGTGAAGTATATTTTGTACCAGTTTGTGTATTCCTCGTCTGCAGAGCAAGAGCAAAGGTTTTAGGATCTAAATTGCTTGTTTTCCATGGAAGAGCTATGTAGAACACTATGCTTTGCTGTTGCTGTGTTGGTTTTCTCAAGACACAAACCCTGTTTGTTCCCTGTGTTTTCAGCAAGCAGAGAAGCTGCTGCAGACACTTTCTTGCCCCTTTTTCACAAGTGAAGTATATTTTGTACCAGTTGGTGTGTTCCTCGTCTGCAAAGCAAGAGCAAAGGTTTTAGGACCTAAATTGCTTGATTTCCATGGAAGAGATATGTAGAAGACTGTGCTTTGCTGTTGCTGTGTTGGTTTTCTCAAGACACAAACCCTGTTTGTTCCCTGTGTTTTCAGCAAGCAGAGAAGCTGCTGCAGACACTTTCTTGCCCCTTTTCCACAAGTGAAGTATATTTTGTACCAGTTGGTGTGTTCCTCGTCTGCAGAGCAAGAGCAAAGGTTTTAGGATCTAAATTGCTTGTTTTCCATGGAAGAGCTATGTAGAACACTATGCTTTGCTGTTGCTGTGTTTGTTTTCTCAAGACACAAGTCCTGTTGGTTGTCTGTGTTTGCAGCAAGCAGAGAAGCTGCTGCAGACACTTTCTTGCCCCTTTTCCACAAGTGAAGTATATTTTGTACCAGTTGGTGTGTTCCTAGTCTGCAAAGCAAGAGCAAATGTGTTAGGACCTAAATTGCTTGTTTTCCATGGAAGAGCTCTGTAGAACACTATGCTTTGCTGTTGCTGTGTTGGTTTTCTCAAGAAACAAACCCTGTTTGTTCTCTGTACTTGCAGCGAGCAGAGAAGCTCTTGAAGACACGTACCTGCTTTCTCCACTACTGACGTATATTTTGTACCAGTTGGTGTATTCCTCGTCTGGCGAGCAGGAGCAAAGGTTTTAGGACCTAAATTGCTTGATTTCCTTGGAAGAGATATGTAGAACACTGTGCTTTGCTATTACTGTGTTGGTTTTCTCAAGACAAAAGCCTTGTTAGTTGTATGTGTTTCCAGCGAGCAGAAAAGCTGCTGCAGACACTTTCTTGCCCCTTTTCCACAAGTGAAGTATATTTTGTACCAGTTGGTGTATTCCTCGTCTGCAGAGCAAGAGCAAAGGTTTTAGGATCTAAATTGCTTGTTTTCCATGGAAGAGCTATGTAGAACACTATGCTTTGCTGTTGCTGTGTTTGTTTTCTCAAGACACAAGCCCTGTTTGTTCTCTGTGTTTTCAGCAAGCAGAGAAGCTGCTGCAGACACTTTCTTGCTCCTTTTCCACTAGTGAAGTATATTTTGTACCAGTTGGTGTATTCCTCGTCTGGAGAGCAGGAGCAAAGGTTTTAGGACCTAAATTGCTTGATTTCCTTGGAAGAGATATGTAGAACACTGTGCTTTGCTGTTGCTGTGTTGGTTTTCTCAAGACACAAACCCTGTTTGTTCCCTGTGTTTTCAGCGAGCAGAGAAGCTGCTGCAGACACTTTCTTGCCCCTTTTCCACAAGTGAAGTATATTTTGTACCAGTTGGTGTATTCCTCGTCTGCAGAGCAAGAGCAAAGGTTTTAGGATCTAAATGGCTTGTTTTCCATGGAAGAGCTATGTAGAACACTATGCTTTGCTGTTGCTGTGTTGGTTTTCTAAAGACACAAACCCTGTTTGTTCCCTGTGTTTTCAGCAAGCAGAGAAGCTGCTGCAGACACTTTCTTGCCCCTTTTCCACAAGTGAAGTATATTTTGTACCAGTTGGTTTATTCCTTGTCTGCAGAGCAAGAGCAAAGGTTTTAGGACCTAAATTGCTTGATTTCCTTGGAAGAGATATGTAGAACACTGTGCTTTGCTGTTGCTGTGTTGGTTTTCTCAAGACACAAACCCTGTTTGTTCCCTGTGTTTTCAGCAAGCAGAGAAGCTGCTGCAGACACTTTCTTGCCCCTTTTCCACAAGTGAAGTATATTTTGTACCAGTTGGTGTATTCCTCGTCTGCAGAGCAAGAGCAAAGGTGTTAGGACCTAAATTGCTTGATTTCCATGGAAGAGCTACGTAGAACACTATGCTTTGCTGTTGCTGTGTCGGTTTTCTCAAGAAACAAACCCTGTTTGTTCTCTGTACTTGCAGCGAGCAGAGAAGCTCTTGAAGACACGTACCTGCTTTCTCCACTACTGACGTATATTTTGTACCAGTTGGTGTATTCCTCGTCTGGAGAGCAGGAGCAAAGGTTTTAGGACCTAAATTGCTTGATTTCCTTGGAAGAGATATGTAGAACACTGTGCTTTGCTGTTACTGTGTTGGTTTTCTCAAGACACAAGCCTTGTTAGTTGTATGTGTTTCCAGCGAGCAGAGAAGCTGCTGCAGACACTTTCTTGCCCCTTTTCCACAAGTGAAGTATATTTTGTACCAGTTGGTGTATTCCTCGTCTGCAGAGCAAGAGCAAAGGTTTTAGGATCTAAATTGCTTGTTTTCCATGGAAGAGCTATGTAGAACACTATGCTTTGCTGTTACTGTGTTGGTTTTCTCAAGACACAAGCCCTGTTTGTTCTCTGTGTTTTCAGCAAGCAGAGAAGCTGCTGCAGACACTTTCTTGCTCCTTTTCCACTAGTGAAGTATATTTTGTACCAGTTTGTGTATTCCTCGTCTGCAGAGCAAGAGCAAAGGTTTTAGGATCTAAATTGCTTGTTTTCCATGGAAGAGCTATGTAGAACACTATGCTTTGCTGTTGCTGTGTTGGTTTTCTCAAGACACAAACCCTGTTTGTTCCCTGTGTTTTCAGCAAGCAGAGAAGCTGCTGCAGACACTTTCTTGCCCCTTTTTCACAAGTGAAGTATATTTTGTACCAGTTGGTGTGTTCCTCGTCTGCAAAGCAAGAGCAAAGGTTTTAGGACCTAAATTGCTTGATTTCCATGGAAGAGATATGTAGAAGACTGTGCTTTGCTGTTGCTGTGTTGGTTTTCTCAAGACACAAACCCTGTTTGTTCCCTGTGTTTTCAGCAAGCAGAGAAGCTGCTGCAGACACTTTCTTGCCCCTTTTCCACAAGTGAAGTATATTTTGTACCAGTTGGTGTGTTCCTCGTCTGCAGAGCAAGAGCAAAGGTTTTAGGATCTAAATTGCTTGTTTTCCATGGAAGAGCTATGTAGAACACTATGCTTTGCTGTTGCTGTGTTGGTTTTCTAAAGACACAAACCCTGTTTGTTCTCTGTGTTTTCAGCAAGCAGAGAAGCTGCTGCAGACACTTTCTTGCTCCTTTTCCACTAGTGAAGTATATTTTGTACCAGTTGGTGTATTCCTCGTCTGGAGAGCAGGAGCAAAGGTTTTAGGACCTAAATTGCTGGATTTCCTTGGAAGAGATATGTAGAACACTGTGCTTTGCTGTTGCTGTGTTGGTTTTCTCAAGACACAAACCCTGTTTGTTCCCTGTGTTTTCAGCAAGCAGAGAAGCTGCTGCAGACACTTTCTTGCCCCTTTTCCACAAGTGAAGTATATTTTGTACCAGTTGGTGTATTCCTCGTCTGCAGAGCAAGAGCAAAGGTTTTAGGATCTAAATTGCTTGTTTTCCATGGAAGAGCTATGTAGAACACTGTGCTTTGCTGTTGCTGTGTTGGTTTTCTAAAGACACAAACCCTGTTTGTTCCCTGTGTTTTCAGCAAGCAGAGAAGCTGCTGCAGACACTTTCTTGCCCCTTTTCCACAAGTGAAGTATATTTTGTACCAGTTGGTGTATTCCTTGTCTGCAGAGCAAGAGCAAAGGTTTTAGGACCTAAATTGCTTGATTTCCTTGGAAGAGATATGTAGAACACTGTGCTTTGCTGTTGCTGTGTTGGTTTTCTCAAGACACAAACCCTGTTTGTTCCCTGTGTTTTCAGCAAGCAGAGAAGCTGCTGCAGACACTTTCTTGCCCCTTTTCCACAAGTGAAGTATATTTTGTACCAGTTGGTGTATTCCTCGTCTGCAGAGCAAGAGCAAAGGTTTTAGGATCTAAATTGCTTGTTTTCCATGGAAGAGCTATGTAGAACACTATGCTTTGCTGTTGCTGTGTTTGTTTTCTCAAGACACAAGCCCTGTTTGTTCTCTGTGTTTTCAGCAAGCAGAGAAGCTGCTGCAGACACTTTCTTGCTCCTTTTCCACTAGTGAAGTATATTTTGTACCAGTTTGTGTATTCCTCGTCTGCAGAGCAAGAGCAAAGGTTTTAGG
Organism: Prinia subflava; assembly: GCF_021018805.1. NCBI lineage: Eukaryota > Metazoa > Chordata > Aves > Passeriformes > Cisticolidae > Prinia > Prinia subflava. The sequence continues at coordinate 71,576 of NW_026961086.1, read as the reverse complement.
ATCTAAATTGCTTGTTTTCCATGGAAGAGCTCTGTAGAACACTATGCTTTGCTGTTGCTGTGTTGGTTTTCTCAAGACACAAGTCCTGTTTGTTGTCTGTGTTTGCAGCAAGCAGAGAAGCTGCTGCAGACACTTTCTTGCCCCTTTTTCACAAGTGAAGTATATTTTGTACCAGTTGGTGTGTTCCTCGTCTGCAGAGACGGATCAAAGGTTTTAGGACCTAAATTGCTTGATTTCATTGGAAGAGCTATTAAGAACACTAGTCTTTGCTGTTGCTGTGTTGGTTTTCTAAACACACAAGCCCTGTTTGTTCCCTGTGTTTTCAGCAAGCAGAGAAGCTCTTGAAGACACGTACCTGCTTTCTCCACTACTGACGTATATTTTGTACCAGTTGGTGTGTTCCTCGTCTGCAAAGCAAGAGCAAAGGTTTTAGGACTAAAATTGCTTGATTTCCATGGAAGAGCTCTGTAGAACACTATGCTTTGCTGTTACTGTGTTGGTTTTCTCAAGACACAAGTCTTGTTGGTTGTATGTGTTTCCAGCGAGCAGAAAAGCTGCTGCAGACACTTTCTTGCCCCTTTTCCACAAGTGAAGTATATTTTGTACCAGTTGGTGTATTCCTCGTCTGCAGAGCAAGAGCAAAGGTTTTAGGATCTAAATTGCTTGTTTTCCATGGAAGAGCTATGTAGAACACTATGGTTTTCGGTTGCTGTGTTTGTTTTCTCAAGACACAAGCCCTGTTTGTTCTCTGTGTTTTCAGCAAACAGAGAAGCTGCTGCAGACACTTTCTTGCCCCTTTTCCACTAGTGAAGTATATTTTGTACCAGTTGGTGTATTCCTCGTCTGGAGAGCAGGAGCAAAGGTTTTAGGACCTAAATTGCTTGATTTCCTTGGAAGAGATATGTAGAACACTGTGCTTTGCTGTTGCTGTGTTGGTTTTCTCAAGACACAAACCCTGTTTGTTCCCTGTGTTTTCAGCAAGCAGAGAAGCTGCTGCAGACACTTTCTTGCCCCTTTTCCACAAGTGAAGTATATTTTGTACCAGTTGGTGTATTCCTCGTCTGCAGAGCAAGAGCAAAGGTTTTAGGATCTAAATTGCTTGTTTTCCATGGAAGAGCTCTGTAGAACACTATGCTTTGCTGTTGCTGTGTTGGTTTTCTAAAGACACAAACCCTGTTTGTTCCCTGTGTTTTCAGCAAGCAGAGAAGCTGCTGCAGACACTTTCTTGCCCCTTTTCCACAAGTGAAGTATATTTTGTACCAGTTGGTTTATTCCTTGTCTGCAGAGCAAGAGCAAAGGTTTTAGGACCTAAATTGCTTGATTTCCTTGGAAGAGATATGTAGAACACTGTGCTTTGCTGTTGCTGTGTTGGTTTTCTCAAGACACAAACCCTGTTTGTTCCCTGTGTTTTCAGCAAGCAGAGAAGCTGCTGCAGACACTTTCTTGCCCCTTTTCCACAAGTGAAGTATATTTTGTACCAGTTGGTGTATTCCTCGTCTGCAGAGCAAGAGCAAAGGTGTTAGGACCTAAATTGCTTGATTTCCATGGAAGAGCTATGTAGAACACTATGCTTTGCTGTTGCTGTGTCGGTTTTCTCAAGAAACAAACCCTGTTTGTTCTCTGTACTTGCAGCGAGCAGAGAAGCTCTTGAAGACACGTACCTGCTTTCTCCACTACTGACGTATATTTTGTACCAGTTGGTGTATTCCTCGTCTGGAGAGCAGGAGCAAAGGTTTTAGGACCTAAATTGCTTGATTTCCTTGGAAGAGATATGTAGAACACTGTGCTTTGCTGTTACTGTGTTGGTTTTCTCAAGACACAAGCCTTGTTAGTTGTATGTGTTTCCAGCCAGCAGAGAAGCTGCTGCAGACACTTTCTTGCCCCTATTCCACAAGTGAAGTATATTTTGTACCAGTTGGTGTATTCCTCGTCTGCAGAGCAAGAGCAAATGTTTTAGGATCTAAATTGCTTGTTTTCCATGGAAGAGCTATGTAGAACACTATGCTTTGCTGTTGCTGTGTTGGTTTTCTAAAGACACAAACCCTGTTTGTTCCCTGTGTTTTCAGCAAGCAGAGAAGCTGCTGCAGACACTTTCTTGCTCCTTTTCCACTAGTGAAGTATATTTTGTACCAGTTGGTGTATTCCTCGTCTGGAGAGCAGGAGCAAAGGTTTTAGGACCTAAATTGCTGGATTTCCTTGGAAGAGATATGTAGAACACTATGCTTTGCTGTTGCTGTGTTGGTTTTCTCAAGACACAAACCCTGTTTGTTCCCTGTGTTTTCAGCAAGCAGAGAAGCTGCTGCAGACACTTTCTTGCCCCTTTTCCACAAGTGAAGTATATTTTGTACCAGTTGGTGTATTCCTTGTCTGCAGAGCAAGAGCAAAGGTTTTAGGACCTAAATTGCTTGATTTCCTTGGAAGAGATATGTAGAACACTGTGCTTTGCTGTTGCTGTGTTGGTTTTCTCAAGACACAAACCCTGTTTGTTCCCTGTGTTTTCAGCAAGCAGAGAAGCTGCTGCAGACACTTTCTTGCCCCTTTTCCACAAGTGAAGTATATTTTGTACCAGTTGGTGTATTCCTCGTCTGCAGAGCAAGAGCAAAGGTTTTAGGATCTAAATTGCTTGTTTTCCATGGAAGAGCTATGTAGAACACTATGCTTTGCTGTTGCTGTGTTTGTTTTCTCAAGACACAAGTCCTGTTGGTTGTCTGTGTATGCAGCAAGCAGAGAAGCTGCTGCAGACACTTTCTTGCCCCTTTTCCACAAGTGAAGTATATTTTGTACCAGTTGGTGTGTTCCTCGTCTGCAAAGCAAGAGCAAATGTGTTAGGACCTAAATTGCTTGATTTCCATGGAAGAGCTCTGTAGAACACTATGCTTTGCTGTTGCTGTGTTGGTTTTCTCAAGAAACAAACCCTGTTTGTTCTCTGTACTTGCAGCGAGCAGAGAAGCTCTTGAAGACACGTACCTGCTTTCTCCACTACTGACGTATATTTTGTACCAGTTGGTGTATTCCTCGTCTGGCGAGCAGGAGCAAAGGTTTTAGGACCTAAATTGCTTGATTTCCTTGGAAGAGATATGTAGAACACTGTGCTTTGCTATTACTGTGTTGGTTTTCTCAAGACACAAGCCTTGTTAGTTGTATGTGTTTCCAGCGAGCAGAAAAGCTGCTGCAGACACTTTCTTGCCCCTTTTCCACAAGTGAAGTATATTTTGTACCAGTTGGTGTATTCCTCGTCTGCAGAGCAAGAGCAAAGGTTTTAGGATCTAAATTGCTTGTTTTCCATGGAAGAGCTATGTAGAACACTATGCTTTGCTGTTGCTGTGTTTGTTTTCTCAAGACACAAGCCCTGTTTGTTCTCTGTGTTTTCAGCAAGCAGAGAAGCTGCTGCAGACACTTTCTTGCTCCTTTTCCACTAGTGAAGTATATTTTGTACCAGTTGGTGTATTCCTCGTCTGGAGAGCAGGAGCAAAGGTTTTAGGACCTAAATTGCTTGATTTCCTTGGAAGAGATATGTAGAACACTGTGCTTTGCTGTTGCTGTGTTGGTTTTCTCAAGACACAAACCCTGTTTGTTCCCTGTGTTTTCAGCAAGCAGAGAAGCTGCTGCAGACACTTTCTTGCCCCTTTTCCACAAGTGAAGTATATTTTGTACCAGTTGGTGTATTCCTCGTCTGCAGAGCAAGAGCAAAGGTTTTAGGATCTAAATGGCTTGTTTTCCATGGAAGAGCTATGTAGAACACTATGCTTTGCTGTTGCTGTGTTGGTTTTCTAAAGACACAAACCCTGTTTGTTCCCTGTGTTTTCAGCAAGCAGAGAAGCTGCTGCAGACACTTTCTTGCCCCTTTTCCACAAGTGAAGTATATTTTGTACCAGTTGGTTTATTCCTTGTCTGCAGAGCAAGAGCAAAGGTTTTAGGACCTAAATTGCTTGATTTCCTTGGAAGAGATATGTAGAACACTGTGCTTTGCTGTTGCTGTGTTGGTTTTCTCAAGACACAAACCCTGTTTGTTCCCTGTGTTTTCAGCAAGCAGAGAAGCTGCTGCAGACACTTTCTTGCCCCTTTTCCACAAGTGAAGTATATTTTGTACCAGTTGGTGTATTCCTCGTCTGCAGAGCAAGAGCAAAGGTGTTAGGACCTAAATTGCTTGATTTCCATGGAAGAGCTACGTAGAACACTATGCTTTGCTGTTGCTGTGTCGGTTTTCTCAAGAAACAAACCCTGTTTGTTCTCTGTACTTGCAGCGAGCAGAGAAGCTCTTGAAGACACGTACCTGCTTTCTCCACTACTGACGTATATTTTGTACCAGTTGGTGTATTCCTCGTCTGGAGAGCAGGAGCAAAGGTTTTAGGACCTAAATTGCTGGATTTCCTTGGAAGAGATATGTAGAACACTGTGCTTTGCTGTTGCTGTGTTGGTTTTCTCAAGACACAAACCCTGTTTGTTCCCTGTGTTTTCAGCAAGCAGAGAAGCTGCTGCAGACACTTTCTTGCCCCTTTTCCACAAGTGAAGTATATTTTGTACCAGTTTGTGTATTCCTCGTCTGCAGAGCAAGAGCAAAGGTTTTAGGATCTAAATTGCTTGTTTTCCATGGAAGAGCTATGTAGAACACTATGCTTTGCTGTTGCTGTGTTGGTTTTCTAAAGACACAAACCCTGTTTGTTCCCTGTGTTTTCAGCAAGCAGAGAAGCTGCTGCAGACACTTTCTTGCCCCTTTTCCACAAGTGAAGTATATTTTGTACCAGTTGGTGTATTCCTTGTCTGCAGAGCAAGAGCAAAGGTTTTAGGACCTAAATTGCTTGATTTCCTTGGAAGAGATATGTAGAACACTGTGCTTTGCTGTTGCTGTGTTGGTTTTCTCAAGACACAAACCCTGTTTGTTCCCTGTGTTTTCAGCAAGCAGAGAAGCTGCTGCAGACACTTTCTTGCCCCTTTTCCACAAGTGAAGTATATTTTGTACCAGTTGGTGTATTCCTCGTCTGCAGAGCAAGAGCAAAGGTTTTAGGATCTAAATTGCTTGTTTTCCATGGAAGAGCTATGTAGAACACTATGCTTTGCTGTTGCTGTGTTGGTTTTCTCAAGACACAAGTCCTGTTGGTTGTCTGTGTTTGCAGCAAGCAGAGAAGCTGCTGCAGACACTTTCTTGCCCCTTTTCCACAAGTGAAGTATATTTTGTACCAGTTGGTGTGTTCCTCGTCTGCAAAGCAAGAGCAAATGTGTTAGGACCTAAATTGCTTGATTTCCATGGAAGAGCTCTGTAGAACACTATGCTTTGCTGTTGCTGTGTTGGTTTTCTCAAGAAACAAACCCTGTTTGTTCTCTGTACTTGCAGCGAGCAGAGAAGCTCTTGAAGACACGTACCTGCTTTCTCCACTACTGACGTATATTTTGTACCAGTTGGTGTATTCCTCGTCTGGCGAGCAGGAGCAAAGGTTTTAGGACCTAAATTGCTTGATTTCCTTGGAAGAGATATGTAGAACACTGTGCTTTGCTATTACTGTGTTGGTTTTCTCAAGACACAAGCCTTGTTAGTTGTATGTGTTTCCAGCGAGCAGAAAAGCTGCTGCAGACACTTTCTTGCCCCTTTTCCACAAGTGAAGTATATTTTGTACCAGTTGGTGTATTCCTCGTCTGCAGAGCAAGAGCAAAGGTTTTAGGATCTAAATTGCTTGTTTTCCATGGAAGAGCTATGTAGAACACTATGCTTTGCTGTTGCTGTGTTTGTTTTCTCAAGACACAAACCCTGTTTGTTCTCTGTGTTTTCAGCAAGCAGAGAAGCTGCTGCAGACACTTTCTTGCTCCTTTTCCACTAGTGAAGTATATTTTGTACCAGTTGGTGTATTCCTCGTCTGGAGAGCAGGAGCAAAGGTTTTAGGACCTAAATTGCTTGATTTCCTTGGAAGAGATATGTAGAACACTGTGCTTTGCTGTTGCTGTGTTGGTTTTCTCAAGACACAAACCCTGTTTGTTCCCTGTGTTTTCAGCAAGCAGAGAAGCTGCTGCAGACACTTTCTTGCCCCTTTTCCACAAGTGAAGTATATTTTGTACCAGTTGGTGTATTCCTCGTCTGCAGAGCAAGAGCAAAGGTTTTAGGATCTAAATGGCTTGTTTTCCATGGAAGAGCTATGTAGAACACTATGCTTTGCTGTTGCTGTGTTGGTTTTCTAAAGACACAAACCCTGTTTGTTCCCTGTGTTTTCAGCAAGCAGAGAAGCTGCTGCAGACACTTTCTTGCCCCTTTTCCACAAGTGAAGTATATTTTGTACCAGTTGGTTTATTCCTTGTCTGCAGAGCAAGAGCAAAGGTTTTAGGACCTAAATTGCTTGATTTCCTTGGAAGAGATATGTAGAACACTGTGCTTTGCTGTTGCTGTGTTGGTTTTCTCAAGACACAAACCCTGTTTGTTCCCTGTGTTTTCAGCAAGCAGAGAAGCTGCTGCAGACACTTTCTTGCCCCTTTTCCACAAGTGAAGTATATTTTGTACCAGTTGGTGTATTCCTCGTCTGCAGAGCAAGAGCAAAGGTGTTAGGACCTAAATTGCTTGATTTCCATGGAAGAGCTACGTAGAACACTATGCTTTGCTGTTGCTGTGTCGGTTTTCTCAAGAAACAAACCCTGTTTGTTCTCTGTACTTGCAGCGAGCAGAGAAGCTCTTGAAGACACGTACCTGCTTTCTCCACTACTGACGTATATTTTGTACCAGTTGGTGTATTCCTCGTCTGGAGAGCAGGAGCAAAGGTTTTAGGACCTAAATTGCTTGATTTCCTTGGAAGAGATATGTAGAACACTGTGCTTTGCTGTTACTGTGTTGGTTTTCTCAAGACACAAGCCTTGTTAGTTGTATGTGTTTCCAGCGAGCAGAGAAGCTGCTGCAGACACTTTCTTGCCCCTTTTCCACAAGTGAAGTATATTTTGTACCAGTTGGTGTATTCCTCGTCTGCAGAGCAAGAGCAAAGGTTTTAGGATCTAAATTGCTTGTTTTCCATGGAAGAGCTATGTAGAACACTATGCTTTGCTGTTGCTGTGTTGGTTTTCTCAAGACACAAACCCTGTTTGTTCCCTGTGTTTTCAGCAAGCAGAGAAGCTGCTGCAGACACTTTCTTGCCCCTTTTCCACAAGTGAAGTATATTTTGTACCAGTTGGTGTATTCCTCGTCTGCAGAGCAAGAGCAAAGGTTTTAGGATCTAAATTGCTTGTTTTCCATGGAAGAGCTATGTAGAACACTATGCTTTGCTGTTGCTGTGTTGGTTTTCTAAAGACACAAACCCTGTTTGTTCCCTGTGTTTTCAGCAAGCAGAGAAGCTGCTGCAGACACTTTCTTGCCCCTTTTCCACAAGTGAAGTATATTTTGTACCAGTTGGTGTATTCCTTGTCTGCAGAGCAAGAGCAAAGGTTTTAGGACCTAAATTGCTTGATTTCCTTGGAAGAGATATGTAGAAGACTGTGCTTTGCTGTTGCTGTGTTGGTTTTCTCAAGACACAAACCCTGTTTGTTCCCTGTGTTTTCAGCAAGCAGAGAAGCTGCTGCAGACACTTTCTTGCCCCTTTTCCACAAGTGAAGTATATTTTGTACCAGTTGGTGTATTCCTCGTCTGCAGAGCAAGAGCAAAGGTTTTAGGATCTAAATTGCTTGTTTTCCATGGAAGAGCTATGTAGAACACTATGCTTTGCTGTTGCTGTGTTTGTTTTCTCAAGACACAAGCCCTGTTTGTTCTCTGTGTTTTCAGCAAGCAGAGAAGCTGCTGCAGACACTTTCTTGCTCCTTTTCCACTAGTGAAGTATATTTTGTACCAGTTTGTGTATTCCTCGTCTGCAGAGCAAGAGCAAAGGTTTTAGGATCTAAATTGCTTGTTTTCCATGGAAGAGCTCTGTAGAACACTATGCTTTGCTGTTGCTGTGTTGGTTTTCTCAAGACACAAGTCCTGTTTGTTGTCTGTGTTTGCAGCAAGCAGAGAAGCTGCTGCAGACACTTTCTTGCCCCTTTTTCACAAGTGAAGTATATTTTGTACCAGTTGGTGTGTTCCTCGTCTGCAGAGACGGATCAAAGGTTTTAGGACCTAAATTGCTTGATTTCATTGGAAGAGCTATTAAGAACACTAGTCTTTGCTGTTGCTGTGTTGGTTTTCTAAACACACAAGCCCTGTTTGTTCCCTGTGTTTTCAGCAAGCAGAGAAGCTCTTGAAGACACGTACCTGCTTTCTCCACTACTGACGTATATTTTGTACCAGTTGGTGTGTTCCTCGTCTGCAAAGCAAGAGCAAAGGTTTTAGGACTAAAATTGCTTGATTTCCATGGAAGAGCTCTGTAGAACACTATGCTTTGCTGTTACTGTGTTGGTTTTCTCAAGACACAAGTCTTGTTGGTTGTATGTGTTTCCAGCGAGCAGAGAAGCTGCTGCAGACACTTTCTTGCCCCTTTTCCACAAGTGAAGTATATTTTGTACCAGTTGGTGTATTCCTCGTCTGCAGAGCAAGAGCAAAGGTTTTAGGATCTAAATTGCTTGTTTTCCATGGAAGAGCTATGTAGAACACTATGGTTTTCGGTTGCTGTGTTTGTTTTCTCAAAACACAAGCCCTGTTTGTTCTCTGTGTTTTCAGCAAGCAGAGAAGCTGCTGCAAACACTTTCTTGCCCCTTTTCCACTAGTGAAGTATATTTTGTACCAGTTGGTGTATTCCTCGTCTGCAGAGCAAGAGCAAAGGTTTTAGGATCTAAATTGCTTGTTTTCCATGGAAGAGCTATGTAGAACACTATGCTTTGCTGTTGCTGTGTTGGTTTTCTAAAGACACAAACCCTGTTTGTTCCCTGTGTTTTCAGCAAGCAGAGAAGCTGCTGCAGACACTTTCTTGCCCCTTTTCCACAAGTGAAGTATATTTTGTACCAGTTGGTTTATTCCTTGTCTGCAGAGCAAGAGCAAAGGTTTTAGGACCTAAATTGCTTGATTTCCTTGGAAGAGATATGTAGAACACTGTGCTTTGCTGTTGCTGTGTGGGTTTTCTCAAGACACAAACCCTGTTTGTTCCCTGTGTTTTCAGCAAGCAGAGAAGCTGCTGCAGACACTTTCTTGCCCCTTTTCCACAAGTGAAGTATATTTTGTACCAGTTGGTGTGTTCCTCGTCTGCAGAGCAAGAGCAAAGGTGTTAGGACCTAAATTGCTTGATTTCCATGGAAGAGCTATGTAGAACACTATGCTTTGCTGTTGCTGTGTCGGTTTTCTCAAGAAACAAACCCTGTTTGTTCTCTGTGTTTTCAGCAAGCAGAGAAGCTGCTGCAGACACTTTCTTGCTCCTTTTCCACTAGTGAAGTATATTTTGTACCAGTTGGTGTATTCCTCGTCTGGAGAGCAGGAGCAAAGGTTTTAGGACCTAAATTGCTGGATTTCCTTGGAAGAGATATGTAGAACACTGTGCTTTGCTGTTGCTGTGTTGGTTTTCTCAAGACACAAACCCTGTTTGTTCCCTGTGTTTTCAGCAAGCAGAGAAGCTGCTGCAGACACTTTCTTGCCCCTTTTCCACAAGTGAAGTATATTTTGTACCAGTTGGTGTATTCCTCGTCTGCAGAGCAAGAGCAAAGGTTTTAGGATCTAAATTGCTTGTTTTCCATGGAAGAGCTATGTAGAACACTATGCTTTGCTGTTGCTGTGTTGGTTTTCTAAAGACACAAACCCTGTTTGTTCCCTGTGTTTTCAGCAAGCAGAGAAGCTGCTGCAGACACTTTCTTGCCCCTTTTCCACAAGTGAAGTATATTTTGTACCAGTTGGTGTATTCCTTGTCTGCAGAGCAAGAGCAAAGGTTTTAGGACCTAAATTGCTTGATTTCCTTGGAAGAGATATGTAGAACACTGTGCTTTGCTGTTGCTGTGTTGGTTTTCTCAAGACACAAACCCTGTTTGTTCCCTGTGTTTTCAGCAAGCAGAGAAGCTGCTGCAGACACTTTCTTGCCCCTTTTCCACAAGTGAAGTATATTTTGTACCAGTTGGTGTATTCCTCGTCTGCAGAGCAAGAGCAAAGGTTTTAGGATCTAAATTGCTTGTTTTCCATGGAAGAGCTATGTAGAACACTATGCTTTGCTGTTGCTGTGTTTGTTTTCTCAAGACACAAGCCCTGTTTGTTCTCTGTGTTTTCAGCAAGCAGAGAAGCTGCTGCAGACACTTTCTTGCTCCTTTTCCACTAGTGAAGTATATTTTGTACCAGTTGGTGTATTCCTCGTCTGCAGAGCAAGAGCAAAGGTTTTAGGATCTAAATTGCTTGTTTTCCATGGAAGAGCTCTGTAGAACACTATGCTTTGCTGTTGCTGTGTTGGTTTTCTTAAGACACAAGTCCTGTTGGTTGTCTGTGTTTGCAGCAAGCAGAGAAGCTGCTGCAGACACTTTCTTGCCCCTTTTTCACAAGTGAAGTATATTTTGTACCAGTTGGTGTATTCCTTGTCTGCAGAGCAAGAGCAAAGGTTTTAGGACCTAAATTGCTTGATTTCATTGGAAGAGCTATTAAGAACACTATGCTTTGCTGTTGCTGTGTTGGTTTTCTAAACACACAAGCCCTGTTTGTTCCCTGTGTTTTCAGCAAGCAGAGAAGCTCTTGAAGACACGTACCTGCTTTCTCCACTACTGACGTATATTTTGTACCAGTTGGTGTGTTCCTCGTCTGCAAAGCAAGAGCAAAGGTTTTAGGACTAAAATTGCTTGATTTCCATGGAAGAGCTCTGTAGAACACTATGCTTTGCTGTTACTGTGTTGGTTTTCTCAAGACACAAGTCTTGTTGGTTGTATGTGTTTCCAGCGAGAAGAAAAGCTGCTGCAGACACTTTCTTGCCCCTTTTCCACAAGTGAAGTATATTTTGTACCAGTTGGTGTATTCCTCGTCTGCAGAGCAAGAGCAAAGGTTTTAGGATCTAAATTGCTTGTTTTCCATGGAAGAGCTATGTAGAACACTATGGTTTTCGGTTGCTGTGTTTGTTTTCTCAAGACACAAGCCCTGTTTGTTCTCTGTGTTTTCAGCAAGCAGAGAAGCTGCTGCAAACACTTTCTTGCCCCTTTTCCACTAGTGAAGTATATTTTGTACCAGTTGGTGTATTCCTCGTCTGCAGAGCAAGAGCAAAGGTTTTAGGATCTAAATTGCTTGTTTTCCATGGAAGAGCTATGTAGAACACTATGCTTTGCTGTTGCTGTGTTGGTTTTCTAAAGACACAAACCCTGTTTGTTCCCTGTGTTTTCAGCAAGCAGAGAAGCTGCTGCAGACACTTTCTTGCCCCTTTTCCACAAGTGAAGTATATTTTGTACCAGTTGGTTTATTCCTTGTCTGCAGAGCAAGAGCAAAGGTTTTAGGACCTAAATTGCTTGATTTCCTTGGAAGAGATATGTAGAACACTGTGCTTTGCTGTTGCTGTGTGGGTTTTCTCAAGACACAAACCCTGTTTGTTCCCTGTGTTTTCAGCAAGCAGAGAAGCTGCTGCAGACACTTTCTTGCCCCTTTTCCACAAGTGAAGTATATTTTGTACCAGTTGGTGTGTTCCTCGTCTGCAGAGCAAGAGCAAAGGTGTTAGGACCTAAATTGCTTGATTTCCATGGAAGAGCTATGTAGAACACTATGCTTTGCTGTTGCTGTGTCGGTTTTCTCAAGAAACAAACCCTGTTTGTTCTCTGTGTTTTCAGCAAGCAGAGAAGCTGCTGCAGACACTTTCTTGCTCCTTTTCCACTAGTGAAGTATATTTTGTACCAGTTGGTGTATTCCTCGTCTGGAGAGCAGGAGCAAAGGTTTTAGGACCTAAATTGCTGGATTTCCTTGGAAGAGATATGTAGAACACTGTGCTTTGCTGTTGCTGTGTTGGTTTTCTCAAGACACAAACCCTGTTTGTTCCCTGTGTTTTCAGCAAGCAGAGAAGCTGCTGCAGACACTTTCTTGCCCCTTTTCCACAAGTGAAGTATATTTTGTACCAGTTGGTGTATTCCTCGTCTGCAGAGCAAGAGCAAAGGTTTTAGGATCTAAATTGCTTGTTTTCCATGGAAGAGCTATGTAGAACACTATGCTTTGCTGTTGCTGTGTTGGTTTTCTAAAGACACAAACCCTGTTTGTTCCCTGTGTTTTCAGCAAGCAGAGAAGCTGCTGCAGACACTTTCTTGCCCCTTTTCCACAAGTGAAGTATATTTTGTACCAGTTGGTGTATTCCTTGTCTGCAGAGCAAGAGCAAAGGTTTTAGGACCTAAATTGCTTGATTTCCTTGGAAGAGATATGTAGAACACTGTGCTTTGCTGTTGCTGTGTTGGTTTTCTCAAGACACAAACCCTGTTTGTTCCCTGTGTTTTCAGCAAGCAGAGAAGCTGCTGCAGACACTTTCTTGCCCCTTTTCCACAAGTGAAGTATATTTTGTACCAGTTGGTGTATTCCTCGTCTGCAGAGCAAGAGCAAAGGTTTTAGGATCTAAATTGCTTGTTTTCCATGGAAGAGCTATGTAGAACACTATGCTTTGCTGTTGCTGTGTTTGTTTTCTCAAGACACAAGCCCTGTTTGTTCTCTGTGTTTTCAGCAAGCAGAGAAGCTGCTGCAGACACTTTCTTGCTCCTTTTCCACTAGTGAAGTATATTTTGTACCAGTTGGTGTATTCCTCGTCTGCAGAGCAAGAGCAAAGGTTTTAGGATCTAAATTGCTTGTTTTCCATGGAAGAGCTCTGTAGAACACTATGCTTTGCTGTTGCTGTGTTGGTTTTCTTAAGACACAAGTCCTGTTGGTTGTCTGTGTTTGCAGCAAGCAGAGAAGCTGCTGCAGACACTTTCTTGCCCCTTTTTCACAAGTGAAGTATATTTTGTACCAGTTGGTGTGTTCCTCGTCTGCAGAGACGGATCAAAGGTTTTAGGACCTAAATTGCTTGATTTCATTGGAAGAGCTATTAAGAACACTATGCTTTGCTGTTGCTGTGTTGGTTTTCTAAACACACAAGCCCTGTTTGTTCCCTGTGTTTTCAGCAAGCAGAGAAGCTCTTGAAGACACGTACCTGCTTTCTCCACTACTGACGTATATTTTGTACCAGTTGGTGTGTTCCTCGTCTGCAAAGCAAGAGCAAAGGTTTTAGGACTAAAATTGCTTGATTTCCATGGAAGAGCTCTGTAGAACACTATGCTTTGCTGTTACTGTGTTGGTTTTCTCAAGACACAAGTCTTGTTGGTTGTATGTGTTTCCAGCGAGCAGAAAAGCTGCTGCAGACACTTTCTTCCCCCTTTTCCACAAGTGAAGTATATTTTGTACCAGTTGGTGTATTCCTCTTCTGCAGAGCAAGAGCAAAGGTTTTAGGATCTAAATTGCTTGTTTTCCATGGAAGAGCTCTGTAGAACACTATGCTTTGCTGTTGCTGTGTTGGTTTTCTCAAGAAACAAACCCTGTTTGTTCTCTGTACTTGCAGCGAGCAGAGAAGCTCTTGAAGACACGTACCTGCTTTCTCCACTACTGACGTATATTTTGTACCAGTTGGTGTATTCCTCGTCTGGAGAGCAGGAGCAAAGGTTTTAGGACCTAAATTGCTTGATTTCCTTGGAAGAGATATGTAGAACACTGTGCTTTGCTGTTGCTGTGTTGGTTTTCTCAAGACACAAACCCTGTTTGTTCCCTGTGTTTTCAGCAAGCAGAGAAGCTGCTGCAGACACTTTCTTGCCCCTTTTCCACAAGTGAAGTATATTTTGTACCAGTTGGTGTATTCCTCGTCTGCAGAGCAAGAGCAAATGTTTTAGGATCTAAATTGCTTGTTTTCCATGGAAGAGCTATGTAGAACACTATGCTTTGCTGTTGCTGTGTTGGTTTTCTAAAGACACAAACCCTGTTTGTTCCCTGTGTTTTCAGCAAGCAGAGAAGCTGCTGCAGACACTTTCTTGCCCCTTTTCCACAAGTGAAGTATATTTTGTACCAGTTGGTGTATTCCTTGTCTGCAGAGCAAGAGCAAAGGTTTTAGGACCTGAATTGCTTGATTTCCTTGGAAGAGATATGTAGAACACTGTGCTTTGCTGTTGCTGTGTTGGTTTTCTCAAGACACAAACCCTGTTTGTTCCCTGTGTTTTCAGCAAGCAGAGAAGCTGCTGCAGACACTTTCTTGCCCCTTTTCCACAAGTGAAGTATATTTTGTACCAGTTGGTGTATTCCTTGTCTGCAGAGCAAGAGCAAAGGTTTTAGGATCTAAATTGCTTGTTTTCCATGGAAGAGCTATGTAGAACACTATGCTTTGCTGTTGCTGAGTTGGTTTTCTCAAGACACAAACCCTGTTTGTTCCCTGTGTTTTCAGCAAGCAGAGAAGCTGCTGCAGACACTTTCTTGCCCCTTTTTCACAAGTGAAGTATATTTTGTACCAGTTGGTGTGTTCCTCGTCTGAAAAGCAAGAGCAAAGGTTTTAGGACTTAAATTGCTTGATTTCCATGGAAGAGATATGTAGAACACTGTGCTTTGCTGTTGCTGTGTTGGTTTTCTCAAGACACAAACCCTGTTTGTTCCCTGTGTTTTCAGCAAGCAGAGAAGCTGCTGCAGACACTTTCTTGCCCCTTTTCCACAAGTGAAGTATATTTTGTACCAGTTGGTGTATTCCTCGTCTGCAGAGCAAGAGCAAAGGTTTTAGGATCTAAATTGCTTGTTTTCCATGGAAGAGCTATGTAGAACACTATGCTTTGCTGTTTCTGTGTTGGTTTTCTAAAGACACAAACCCTGTTTGTTCTCTGTGTTTTCAGCAAGCAGAGAAGCTGCTGCAGACACTTTCTTGCTCCTTTTCCACTAGTGAAGTATATTTTGTACCAGTTGGTGTATTCCTCGTCTGGAGAGCAGGAGCAAAGGTTTTAGGACCTAAATTGCTTGATTTCCTTGGAAGAGATATGTAGAACACTGTGCTTTGCTGTTGCTGTGTTGGTTTTCTCAAGACACAAACCCTGTTTGTTCCCTGTGTTTTCAGCAAGCAGAGAAGCTGCTGCAGACACTTTCTTGCCCCTTTTCCACAAGTGAAGTATATTTTGTACCAGTTGGTGTATTCCTCGTCTGCAGAGCAAGAGCAAAGGTTTTAGGATCTAAATGGCTTGTTTTCCATGGAAGAGCTATGTAGAACACTATGCTTTGCTGTTGCTGTGTTGGTTTTCTAAAGACACAAACCCTGTTTGTTCCCTGTGTTTTCAGCAAGCAGAGAAGCTGCTGCAGACACTTTCTTGCCCCTTTTCCACAAGTGAAGTATATTTTGTACCAGTTGGTTTATTCCTTGTCTGCAGAGCAAGAGCAAAGGTTTTAGGACCTAAATTGCTTGATTTCCTTGGAAGAGATATGTAGAACACTGTGCTTTGCTGTTGCTGTGTTGGTTTTCTCAAGACACAAACCCTGTTTGTTCCCTGTGTTTTCAGCAAGCAGAGAAGCTGCTGCAGACACTTTCTTGCCCCTTTTCCACAAGTGAAGTATATTTTGTACCAGTTGGTGTATTCCTCGTCTGCAGAGCAAGAGCAAAGGTGTTAGGACCTAAATTGCTTGATTTCCATGGAAGAGCTACGTAGAACACTATGCTTTGCTGTTGCTGTGTTTGTTTTCTCAAGAAACAAACCCTGTTTGTTCTCTGTACTTGCAGCGAGCAGAGAAGCTCTTGAAGACACGTACCTGCTTTCTCCACTACTGACGTATATTTTGTACCAGTTGGTGTATTCCTCGTCTGGAGAGCAGGAGCAAAGGTTTTAGGACCTAAATTGCTTGATTTCCTTGGAAGAGATATGTAGAACACTGTGCTTTGCTGTTACTGTGTTGGTTTTCTCAAGACACAAGCCTTGTTAGTTGTATGTGTTTCCAGCGAGCAGAGAAGCTGCTGCAGACACTTTCTTGCCCCTTTTCCACAAGTGAAGTATATTTTGTACCAGTTGGTGTATTCCTCGTCTGCAGAGCAAGAGCAAAGGTTTTAGGATCTAAATTGCTTGTTTTCCATGGAAGAGCTATGTAGAACACTATGCTTTGCTGTTACTGTGTTGGTTTTCTCAAGACACAAACCCTGTTTGTTCTCTGTGTTTTCAGCAAGCAGAGAAGCTGCTGCAGACACTTTCTTGCTCCTTTTCCACTAGTGAAGTATATTTTGTACCAGTTTGTGTATTCCTCGTCTGCAGAGCAAGAGCAAAGGTTTTAGGATCTAAATTGCTTGTTTTCCATGGAAGAGCTATGTAGAACACTATGCTTTGCTGTTGCTGTGTTGGTTTTCTAAAGACACAAACCCTGTTTGTTCTCTGTGTTTTCAGCAAGCAGAGAAGCTGCTGCAGACACTTTCTTGCTCCTTTTCCACTAGTGAAGTATATTTTGTACCAGTTGGTGTATTCCTCGTCTGGAGAGCAGGAGCAAAGGTTTTAGGACCTAAATTGCTGGATTTCCTTGGAAGAGATATGTAGAACACTATGCTTTGCTGTTGCTGTGTTGGTTTTCTCAAGACACAAACCCTGTTTGTTCCCTGTGTTTTCAGCAAGCAGAGAAGCTGCTGCAGACACTTTCTTGCCCCTTTTCCACAAGTGAAGTATATTTTGTACCAGTTGGTGTATTCCTCGTCTGCAGAGCAAGAGCAAAGGTTTTAGGATCTAAATTGCTTGTTTTCCATGGAAGAGCTATGTAGAACACTATGCTTTGCTGTTGCTGTGTTGGTTTTCTCAAGACACAAACCCTGTTTGTTCCCTGTGTTTTCAGCAAGCAGAGAAGCTGCTGCAGACACTTTCTTGCCCCTTTTCCACAAGTGAAGTATATTTTGTACCAGTTGGTGTATTCCTTGTCTGCAGAGCAAGAGCAAAGGTTTTAGGACCTAAATTGCTTGATTTCCTTGGAAGAGATATGTAGAACACTGTGCTTTGCTGTTGCTGTGTTGGTTTTCTCAAGACACAAACCCTGTTTGTTCCCTGTGTTTTCAGCAAGCAGAGAAGCTGCTGCAGACACTTTCTTGCCCCTTTTCCACAAGTGAAGTATATTTTGTACCAGTTGGTGTATTCCTCGTCTGCAGAGCAAGAGCAAAGGTTTTAGGATCTAAATTGCTTGTTTTCCATGGAAGAGCTATGTAGAACACTATGCTTTGCTGTTGCTGTGTTGGTTTTCTAAAGACACAAACCCTGTTTGTTCCCTGTGTTTTCAGCAAGCAGAGAAGCTGCTGCAGACACTTTCTTGCTCCTTTTCCACAAGTGAAGTATATTTTGTACCAGTTGGTGTATTCCTTGTCTGCAGAGCAAGAGCAAAGGTTTTAGGACCTAAATTGCTTGATTTCCTTGGAAGAGATATGTAGAACACTGTGCTTTGCTGTTGCTGTGTTGGTTTTCTCAAGACACAAACCCTGTTTGTTCCCTGTGTTTTCAGCAAGCAGAGAAGCTGCTGCAGACACTTTCTTGCCCCTTTTCCACAAGTGAAGTATATTTTGTACCAGTTGGTTTATTCCTTGTCTGCAGAGCAAGAGCAAAGGTTTTAGGACCTAAATTGCTTGATTTCCTTGGAAGAGATATGTAGAACACTGTGCTTTGCTGTTGCTGTGTTGGTTTTCTCAAGACACAAACCCTGTTTGTTCCCTGTGTTTTCAGCAAGCAGAGAAGCTGCTGCAGACACTTTCTTGCCCCTTTTCCACAAGTGAAGTATATTTTGTACCAGTTGGTGTGTTCCTCGTCTGCAAAGCAAGAGCAAATGTGTTAGGACCTAAATTGCTTGATTTCCATGGAAGAGCTCTGTAGAACACTATGCTTTGCTGTTGCTGTGTTGGTTTTCTCAAGAAACAAACCCTGTTTGTTCTCTGTACTTGCAGCGAGCAGAGAAGCTCTTGAAGACACGTACCTGCTTTCTCCACTACTGACGTATATTTTGTACCAGTTGGTGTATTCCTCGTCTGGCGAGCAGGAGCAAAGGTTTTAGGACCTAAATTGCTTGATTTCCTTGGAAGAGATATGTAGAACACTGTGCTTTGCTATTACTGTGTTGGTTTTCTCAAGACACAAGCCTTGTTAGTTGTATGTGTTTCCAGCGAGCAGAAAAGCTGCTGCAGACACTTTCTTGCCCCTTTTCCACAAGTGAAGTATATTTTGTACCAGTTGGTGTATTCCTCGTCTGCAGAGCAAGAGCAAAGGTTTTAGGATCTAAATTGCTTGTTTTCCATGGAAGAGCTATGTAGAACACTATGCTTTGCTGTTGCTGTGTTTGTTTTCTCAAGACACAAGCCCTGTTTGTTCTCTGTGTTTTCAGCAAGCAGAGAAGCTGCTGCAGACACTTTCTTGCTCCTTTTCCACTAGTGAAGTATATTTTGTACCAGTTGGTGTATTCCTCGTCTGGAGAGCAGGAGCAAAGGTTTTAGGACCTAAATTGCTTGATTTCCTTGGAAGAGATATGTAGAACACTGTGCTTTGCTGTTGCTGTGTTGGTTTTCTCAAGACACAAACCCTGTTTGTTCCCTGTGTTTTCAGCAAGCAGAGAAGCTGCTGCAGACACTTTCTTGCCCCTTTTCCACAAGTGAAGTATATTTTGTACCAGTTGGTGTATTCCTCGTCTGCAGAGCAAGAGCAAAGGTTTTAGGATCTAAATTGCTTGTTTTCCATGGAAGAGCTCTGTAGAACACTATGCTTTGCTGTTGCTGTGTTGGTTTTCTCAAGACACAAGTCCTGTTTGTTGTCTGTGTTTGCAGCAAGCAGAGAAGCTGCTGCAGACACTTTCTTGCCCCTTTTTCACAAGTGAAGTATATTTTGTACCAGTTGGTGTGTTCCTCGTCTGCAGAGACGGATCAAAGGTTTTAGGACCTAAATTGCTTGATTTCATTGGAAGAGCTATTAAGAACACTAGTCTTTGCTGTTGCTGTGTTGGTTTTCTAAACACACAAGCCCTGTTTGTTCCCTGTGTTTTCAGCAAGCAGAGAAGCTCTTGAAGACACGTACCTGCTTTCTCCACTACTGACGTATATTTTGTACCAGTTGGTGTGTTCCTCGTCTGCAAAGCAAGAGCAAAGGTTTTAGGACTAAAATTGCTTGATTTCCATGGAAGAGCTCTGTAGAACACTATGCTTTGCTGTTACTGTGTTGGTTTTCTAAAGACACAAGTCTTGTTGGTTGTATGTGTTTCCAGCGAGCAGAAAAGCTGCTGCAGACACTTTCTTGCCCCTTTTCCACAAGTGAAGTATATTTTGTACCAGTTGGTGTATTCCTCGTCTGCAGAGCAAGAGCAAAGGTTTTAGGATCTAAATTGCTTGTTTTCCATGGAAGAGCTATGTAGAACACTATGGTTTTCGGTTGCTGTGTTTGTTTTCTCAAGACACAAGCCCTGTTTGTTCTCTGTGTTTTCAGCAAGCAGAGAAGCTGCTGCAGACACTTTCTTGCCCCTTTTCCACTAGTGAAGTATATTTTGTACCAGTTGGTGTATTCCTCGTCTGGAGAGCAGGAGCAAAGGTTTTAGGACCTAAATTGCTTGATTTCCTTGGAAGAGATATGTAGAACACTGTGCTTTGCTGTTGCTGTGTTGGTTTTCTCAAGACACAAACCCTGTTTGTTCCCTGTGTTTTCAGCAAGCAGAGAAGCTGCTGCAGACACTTTCTTGCCCCTTTTCCACAAGTGAAGTATATTTTGTACCAGTTGGTGTATTCCTCGTCTGCAGAGCAAGAGCAAAGGTTTTAGGATCTAAATTGCTTGTTTTCCATGGAAGAGCTATGTAGAACACTATGCTTTGCTGTTGCTGTGTTGGTTTTCTAAAGACACAAACCCTGTTTGTTCCCTGTGTTTTCAGCAAGCAGAGAAGCTGCTGCAGACACTTTCTTGCCCCTTTTCCACAAGTGAAGTATATTTTGTACCAGTTGGTGTATTCCTCGTCTGCAGAGCAAGAGCAAAGGTGTTAGGACCTAAATTGCTTGATTTCCATGGAAGAGCTACGTAGAACACTATGCTTTGCTGTTGCTGTGTCGGTTTTCTCAAGAAACAAACCCTGTTTGTTCTCTGTACTTGCAGCGAGCAGAGAAGCTCTTGAAGACACGTACCTGCTTTCTCCACTACTGACGTATATTTTGTACCAGTTGGTGTATTCCTCGTCTGGCGAGCAGGAGCAAAGGTTTTAGGACCTAAATTGCTTGATTTCCTTGGAAGAGATATGTAGAACACTGTGCTTTGCTGTTACTGTGTTGGTTTTCTCAAGACACAAGCCTTGTTAGTTGTATGTGTTTCCAGCCAGCAGAGAAGCTGCTGCAGACACTTTCTTGCCCCTTTTCCACAAGTGAAGTATATTTTATACCAGTTGGTGTATTCCTCGTCTGCAGAGCAAGAGCAAAGGTTTTAGGATCTAAATTGCTTGTTTTCCATGGAAGAGCTATGTAGAACACTATGCTTTGCTGTTGCTGTGTTGGTTTTCTCAAGACACAAGCCCTGTTTGTTCTCTGTGTTTTCAGCAAGCAGAGAAGCTGCTGCAGACACTTTCTTGCTCCTTTTCCACTAGTGAAGTATATTTTGTACCAGTTTGTGTATTCCTCGTCTGCAGAGCAAGAGCAAAGGTTTTAGGATCTAAATTGCTTGTTTTCCATGGAAGAGCTATGTAGAACACTATGCTTTGCTGTTGCTGTGTTGGTTTTCTCAAGACACAAACCCTGTTTGTTCCCTGTGTTTTCAGCAAGCAGAGAAGCTGCTGCAGACACTTTCTTGCCCCTTTTTCACAAGTGAAGTATATTTTGTACCAGTTGGTGTGTTCCTCGTCTGCAAAGCAAGAGCAAAGGTTTTAGGACCTAAATTGCTTGATTTCCATGGAAGAGATATGTAGAAGACTGTGCTTTGCTGTTGCTGTGTTGGTTTTCTCAAGACACAAACCCTGTTTGTTCCCTGTGTTTTCAGCAAGCAGAGAAGCTGCTGCAGACACTTTCTTGCCCCTTTTCCACAAGTGAAGTATATTTTGTACCAGTTGGTGTGTTCCTCGTCTGCAGAGCAAGAGCAAAGGTTTTAGGATCTAAATTGCTTGTTTTCCATGGAAGAGCTATGTAGAACACTATGCTTTGCTGTTGCTGTGTTGGTTTTCTAAAGACACAAACCCTGTTTGTTCTCTGTGTTTTCAGCAAGCAGAGAAGCTGCTGCAGACACTTTCTTGCTCCTTTTCCACTAGTGAAGTATATTTTGTACCAGTTGGTGTATTCCTCGTCTGGAGAGCAGGAGCAAAGGTTTTAGGACCTAAATTGCTGGATTTCCTTGGAAGAGATATGTAGAACACTGTGCTTTGCTGTTGCTGTGTTGGTTTTCTCAAGACACAAACCCTGTTTGTTCCCTGTGTTTTCAGCAAGCAGAGAAGCTGCTGCAGACACTTTCTTGCCCCTTTTCCACAAGTGAAGTATATTTTGTACCAGTTGGTGTATTCCTCGTCTGCAGAGCAAGAGCAAAGGTTTTAGGATCTAAATTGCTTGTTTTCCATGGAAGAGCTATGTAGAACACTATGCTTTGCTGTTGCTGTGTTGGTTTTCTAAAGACACAAACCCTGTTTGTTCCCTGTGTTTTCAGCAAGCAGAGAAGCTGCTGCAGACACTTTCTTGCTCCTTTTCCACAAGTGAAGTATATTTTGTACCAGTTGGTGTATTCCTTGTCTGCAGAGCAAGAGCAAAGGTTTTAGGACCTAAATTGCTTGATTTCCTTGGAAGAGATATGTAGAACACTGTGCTTTGCTGTTGCTGTGTTGGTTTTCTCAAGACACAAACCCTGTTTGTTCCCTGTGTTTTCAGCAAGCAGAGAAGCTGCTGCAGACACTTTCTTGCCCCTTTTCCACAAGTGAAGTATATTTTGTACCAGTTGGTGTATTCCTCGTCTGCAGAGCAAGAGCAAAGGTTTTAGGATCTAAATTGCTTGTTTTCCATGGAAGAGCTATGTAGAACACTATGCTTTGCTGTTGCTGTGTTTGTTTTCTCAAGACACAAGTCCTGTTGGTTGTCTGTGTTTGCAGCAAGCAGAGAAGCTGCTGCAGACACTTTCTTGCCCCTTTTCCACAAGTGAAGTATATTTTGTACCAGTTGGTGTGTTCCTAGTCTGCAAAGCAAGAGCAAATGTGTTAGGACCTAAATTGCTTGTTTTCCATGGAAGAGCTCTGTAGAACACTATGCTTTGCTGTTGCTGTGTTGGTTTTCTCAAGAAACAAACCCTGTTTGTTCTCTGTACTTGCAGCGAGCAGAGAAGCTCTTGAAGACACGTACCTGCTTTCTCCACTACTGACGTATATTTTGTACCAGTTGGTGTATTCCTCGTCTGGCGAGCAGGAGCAAAGGTTTTAGGACCTAAATTGCTTGATTTCCTTGGAAGAGATATGTAGAACACTGTGCTTTGCTATTACTGTGTTGGTTTTCTCAAGACAAAAGCCTTGTTAGTTGTATGTGTTTCCAGCGAGCAGAAAAGCTGCTGCAGACACTTTCTTGCCCCTTTTCCACAAGTGAAGTATATTTTGTACCAGTTGGTGTATTCCTCGTCTGCAGAGCAAGAGCAAAGGTTTTAGGATCTAAATTGCTTGTTTTCCATGGAAGAGCTATGTAGAACACTATGCTTTGCTGTTGCTGTGTTTGTTTTCTCAAGACACAAGCCCTGTTTGTTCTCTGTGTTTTCAGCAAGCAGAGAAGCTGCTGCAGACACTTTCTTGCTCCTTTTCCACTAGTGAAGTATATTTTGTACCAGTTGGTGTATTCCTCGTCTGGAGAGCAGGAGCAAAGGTTTTAGGACCTAAATTGCTTGATTTCCTTGGAAGAGATATGTAGAACACTGTGCTTTGCTGTTGCTGTGTTGGTTTTCTCAAGACACAAACCCTGTTTGTTCCCTGTGTTTTCAGCGAGCAGAGAAGCTGCTGCAGACACTTTCTTGCCCCTTTTCCACAAGTGAAGTATATTTTGTACCAGTTGGTGTATTCCTCGTCTGCAGAGCAAGAGCAAAGGTTTTAGGATCTAAATGGCTTGTTTTCCATGGAAGAGCTATGTAGAACACTATGCTTTGCTGTTGCTGTGTTGGTTTTCTAAAGACACAAACCCTGTTTGTTCCCTGTGTTTTCAGCAAGCAGAGAAGCTGCTGCAGACACTTTCTTGCCCCTTTTCCACAAGTGAAGTATATTTTGTACCAGTTGGTTTATTCCTTGTCTGCAGAGCAAGAGCAAAGGTTTTAGGACCTAAATTGCTTGATTTCCTTGGAAGAGATATGTAGAACACTGTGCTTTGCTGTTGCTGTGTTGGTTTTCTCAAGACACAAACCCTGTTTGTTCCCTGTGTTTTCAGCAAGCAGAGAAGCTGCTGCAGACACTTTCTTGCCCCTTTTCCACAAGTGAAGTATATTTTGTACCAGTTGGTGTATTCCTCGTCTGCAGAGCAAGAGCAAAGGTGTTAGGACCTAAATTGCTTGATTTCCATGGAAGAGCTACGTAGAACACTATGCTTTGCTGTTGCTGTGTCGGTTTTCTCAAGAAACAAACCCTGTTTGTTCTCTGTACTTGCAGCGAGCAGAGAAGCTCTTGAAGACACGTACCTGCTTTCTCCACTACTGACGTATATTTTGTACCAGTTGGTGTATTCCTCGTCTGGAGAGCAGGAGCAAAGGTTTTAGGACCTAAATTGCTTGATTTCCTTGGAAGAGATATGTAGAACACTGTGCTTTGCTGTTACTGTGTTGGTTTTCTCAAGACACAAGCCTTGTTAGTTGTATGTGTTTCCAGCGAGCAGAGAAGCTGCTGCAGACACTTTCTTGCCCCTTTTCCACAAGTGAAGTATATTTTGTACCAGTTGGTGTATTCCTCGTCTGCAGAGCAAGAGCAAAGGTTTTAGGATCTAAATTGCTTGTTTTCCATGGAAGAGCTATGTAGAACACTATGCTTTGCTGTTACTGTGTTGGTTTTCTCAAGACACAAGCCCTGTTTGTTCTCTGTGTTTTCAGCAAGCAGAGAAGCTGCTGCAGACACTTTCTTGCTCCTTTTCCACTAGTGAAGTATATTTTGTACCAGTTTGTGTATTCCTCGTCTGCAGAGCAAGAGCAAAGGTTTTAGGATCTAAATTGCTTGTTTTCCATGGAAGAGCTATGTAGAACACTATGCTTTGCTGTTGCTGTGTTGGTTTTCTCAAGACACAAACCCTGTTTGTTCCCTGTGTTTTCAGCAAGCAGAGAAGCTGCTGCAGACACTTTCTTGCCCCTTTTTCACAAGTGAAGTATATTTTGTACCAGTTGGTGTGTTCCTCGTCTGCAAAGCAAGAGCAAAGGTTTTAGGACCTAAATTGCTTGATTTCCATGGAAGAGATATGTAGAAGACTGTGCTTTGCTGTTGCTGTGTTGGTTTTCTCAAGACACAAACCCTGTTTGTTCCCTGTGTTTTCAGCAAGCAGAGAAGCTGCTGCAGACACTTTCTTGCCCCTTTTCCACAAGTGAAGTATATTTTGTACCAGTTGGTGTGTTCCTCGTCTGCAGAGCAAGAGCAAAGGTTTTAGGATCTAAATTGCTTGTTTTCCATGGAAGAGCTATGTAGAACACTATGCTTTGCTGTTGCTGTGTTGGTTTTCTAAAGACACAAACCCTGTTTGTTCTCTGTGTTTTCAGCAAGCAGAGAAGCTGCTGCAGACACTTTCTTGCTCCTTTTCCACTAGTGAAGTATATTTTGTACCAGTTGGTGTATTCCTCGTCTGGAGAGCAGGAGCAAAGGTTTTAGGACCTAAATTGCTGGATTTCCTTGGAAGAGATATGTAGAACACTGTGCTTTGCTGTTGCTGTGTTGGTTTTCTCAAGACACAAACCCTGTTTGTTCCCTGTGTTTTCAGCAAGCAGAGAAGCTGCTGCAGACACTTTCTTGCCCCTTTTCCACAAGTGAAGTATATTTTGTACCAGTTGGTGTATTCCTCGTCTGCAGAGCAAGAGCAAAGGTTTTAGGATCTAAATTGCTTGTTTTCCATGGAAGAGCTATGTAGAACACTGTGCTTTGCTGTTGCTGTGTTGGTTTTCTAAAGACACAAACCCTGTTTGTTCCCTGTGTTTTCAGCAAGCAGAGAAGCTGCTGCAGACACTTTCTTGCCCCTTTTCCACAAGTGAAGTATATTTTGTACCAGTTGGTGTATTCCTTGTCTGCAGAGCAAGAGCAAAGGTTTTAGGACCTAAATTGCTTGATTTCCTTGGAAGAGATATGTAGAACACTGTGCTTTGCTGTTGCTGTGTTGGTTTTCTCAAGACACAAACCCTGTTTGTTCCCTGTGTTTTCAGCAAGCAGAGAAGCTGCTGCAGACACTTTCTTGCCCCTTTTCCACAAGTGAAGTATATTTTGTACCAGTTGGTGTATTCCTCGTCTGCAGAGCAAGAGCAAAGGTTTTAGGATCTAAATTGCTTGTTTTCCATGGAAGAGCTATGTAGAACACTATGCTTTGCTGTTGCTGTGTTTGTTTTCTCAAGACACAAGCCCTGTTTGTTCTCTGTGTTTTCAGCAAGCAGAGAAGCTGCTGCAGACACTTTCTTGCTCCTTTTCCACTAGTGAAGTATATTTTGTACCAGTTTGTGTATTCCTCGTCTGCAGAGCAAGAGCAAAGGTTTTAGGATCTAAATTGCTTGTTTTCCATGGAAGAGCTCTGTAGAACACTATGCTTTGCTGTTGCTGTGTTGGTTTTCTCAAGACACAAGTCCTGTTTGTTGTCTGTGTTTGCAGCAAGCAGAGAAGCTGCTGCAGACACTTTCTTGCCCCTTTTTCACAAGTGAAGTATATTTTGTACCAGTTGGTGTGTTCCTCGTCTGCAGAGACGGATCAAAGGTTTTAGGACCTAAATTGCTTGATTTCATTGGAAGAGCTATTAAGAACACTAGTCTTTGCTGTTGCTGTGTTGGTTTTCTAAACACACAAGCCCTGTTTGTTCCCTGTGTTTTCAGCAAGCAGAGAAGCTCTTGAAGACACGTACCTGCTTTCTCCACTACTGACGTATATTTTGTACCAGTTGGTGTGTTCCTCGTCTGCAAAGCAAGAGCAAAGGTTTTAGGACTAAAATTGCTTGATTTCCATGGAAGAGCTCTGTAGAACACTATGCTTTGCTGTTACTGTGTTGGTTTTCTCAAGACACAAGTCTTGTTGGTTGTATGTGTTTCCAGCGAGCAGAAAAGCTGCTGCAGACACTTTCTTGCCCCTTTTCCACAAGTGAAGTATATTTTGTACCAGTTGGTGTATTCCTCGTCTGCAGAGCAAGAGCAAAGGTTTTAGGATCTAAATTGCTTGTTTTCCATGGAAGAGCTATGTAGAACACTATGGTTTTCGGTTGCTGTGTTTGTTTTCTCAAGACACAAGCCCTGTTTGTTCTCTGTGTTTTCAGCAAACAGAGAAGCTGCTGCAGACACTTTCTTGCCCCTTTTCCACTAGTGAAGTATATTTTGTACCAGTTGGTGTATTCCTCGTCTGGAGAGCAGGAGCAAAGGTTTTAGGACCTAAATTGCTTGATTTCCTTGGAAGAGATATGTAGAACACTGTGCTTTGCTGTTGCTGTGTTGGTTTTCTCAAGACACAAACCCTGTTTGTTCCCTGTGTTTTCAGCAAGCAGAGAAGCTGCTGCAGACACTTTCTTGCCCCTTTTCCACAAGTGAAGTATATTTTGTACCAGTTGGTGTATTCCTCGTCTGCAGAGCAAGAGCAAAGGTTTTAGGATCTAAATTGCTTGTTTTCCATGGAAGAGCTCTGTAGAACACTATGCTTTGCTGTTGCTGTGTTGGTTTTCTAAAGACACAAACCCTGTTTGTTCCCTGTGTTTTCAGCAAGCAGAGAAGCTGCTGCAGACACTTTCTTGCCCCTTTTCCACAAGTGAAGTATATTTTGTACCAGTTGGTTTATTCCTTGTCTGCAGAGCAAGAGCAAAGGTTTTAGGACCTAAATTGCTTGATTTCCTTGGAAGAGATATGTAGAACACTGTGCTTTGCTGTTGCTGTGTTGGTTTTCTCAAGACACAAACCCTGTTTGTTCCCTGTGTTTTCAGCAAGCAGAGAAGCTGCTGCAGACACTTTCTTGCCCCTTTTCCACAAGTGAAGTATATTTTGTACCAGTTGGTGTATTCCTCGTCTGCAGAGCAAGAGCAAAGGTGTTAGGACCTAAATTGCTTGATTTCCATGGAAGAGCTATGTAGAACACTATGCTTTGCTGTTGCTGTGTCGGTTTTCTCAAGGAACAAACCCTGTTTGTTCTCTGTACTTGCAGCGAGCAGAGAAGCTCTTGAAGACACGTACCTGCTTTCTCCACTACTGACGTATATTTTGTACCAGTTGGTGTATTCCTCGTCTGGAGAGCAGGAGCAAAGGTTTTAGGACCTAAATTGCTTGATTTCCTTGGAAGAGATATGTAGAACACTGTGCTTTGCTGTTACTGTGTTGGTTTTCTCAAGACACAAGCCTTGTTAGTTGTATGTGTTTCCAGCCAGCAGAGAAGCTGCTGCAGACACTTTCTTGCCCCTATTCCACAAGTGAAGTATATTTTGTACCAGTTGGTGTATTCCTCGTCTGCAGAGCAAGAGCAAATGTTTTAGGATCTAAATTGCTTGTTTTCCATGGAAGAGCTATGTAGAACACTATGCTTTGCTGTTGCTGTGTTGGTTTTCTAAAGACACAAACCCTGTTTGTTCCCTGTGTTTTCAGCAAGCAGAGAAGCTGCTGCAGACACTTTCTTGCTCCTTTTCCACTAGTGAAGTATATTTTGTACCAGTTGGTGTATTCCTCGTCTGGAGAGCAGGAGCAAAGGTTTTAGGACCTAAATTGCTGGATTTCCTTGGAAGAGATATGTAGAACACTATGCTTTGCTGTTGCTGTGTTGGTTTTCTCAAGACACAAACCCTGTTTGTTCCCTGTGTTTTCAGCAAGCAGAGAAGCTGCTGCAGACACTTTCTTGCCCCTTTTCCACAAGTGAAGTATATTTTGTACCAGTTGGTGTATTCCTTGTCTGCAGAGCAAGAGCAAAGGTTTTAGGACCTAAATTGCTTGATTTCCTTGGAAGAGATATGTAGAACACTGTGCTTTGCTGTTGCTGTGTTGGTTTTCTCAAGACACAAACCCTGTTTGTTCCCTGTGTTTTCAGCAAGCAGAGAAGCTGCTGCAGACACTTTCTTGCCCCTTTTCCACAAGTGAAGTATATTTTGTACCAGTTGGTGTATTCCTCGTCTGCAGAGCAAGAGCAAAGGTTTTAGGATCTAAATTGCTTGTTTTCCATGGAAGAGCTATGTAGAACACTATGCTTTGCTGTTGCTGTGTTTGTTTTCTCAAGACACAAGTCCTGTTGGTTGTCTGTGTATGCAGCAAGCAGAGAAGCTGCTGCAGACACTTTCTTGCCCCTTTTCCACAAGTGAAGTATATTTTGTACCAGTTGGTGTGTTCCTCGTCTGCAAAGCAAGAGCAAATGTGTTAGGACCTAAATTGCTTGATTTCCATGGAAGAGCTCTGTAGAACACTATGCTTTGCTGTTGCTGTGTTGGTTTTCTCAAGAAACAAACCCTGTTTGTTCTCTGTACTTGCAGCGAGCAGAGAAGCTCTTGAAGACACGTACCTGCTTTCTCCACTACTGACGTATATTTTGTACCAGTTGGTGTATTCCTCGTCTGGCGAGCAGGAGCAAAGGTTTTAGGACCTAAATTGCTTGATTTCCTTGGAAGAGATATGTAGAACACTGTGCTTTGCTATTACTGTGTTGGTTTTCTCAAGACACAAGCCTTGTTAGTTGTATGTGTTTCCAGCGAGCAGAAAAGCTGCTGCAGACACTTTCTTGCCCCTTTTCCACAAGTGAAGTATATTTTGTACCAGTTGGTGTATTCCTCGTCTGCAGAGCAAGAGCAAAGGTTTTAGGATCTAAATTGCTTGTTTTCCATGGAAGAGCTATGTAGAACACTATGCTTTGCTGTTGCTGTGTTTGTTTTCTCAAGACACAAGCCCTGTTTGTTCTCTGTGTTTTCAGCAAGCAGAGAAGCTGCTGCAGACACTTTCTTGCTCCTTTTCCACTAGTGAAGTATATTTTGTACCAGTTGGTGTATTCCTCGTCTGGAGAGCAGGAGCAAAGGTTTTAGGACCTAAATTGCTTGATTTCCTTGGAAGAGATATGTAGAACACTGTGCTTTGCTGTTGCTGTGTTGGTTTTCTCAAGACACAAACCCTGTTTGTTCCCTGTGTTTTCAGCAAGCAGAGAAGCTGCTGCAGACACTTTCTTGCCCCTTTTCCACAAGTGAAGTATATTTTGTACCAGTTGGTGTATTCCTCGTCTGCAGAGCAAGAGCAAAGGTTTTAGGATCTAAATGGCTTGTTTTCCATGGAAGAGCTATGTAGAACACTATGCTTTGCTGTTGCTGTGTTGGTTTTCTAAAGACACAAACCCTGTTTGTTCCCTGTGTTTTCAGCAAGCAGAGAAGCTGCTGCAGACACTTTCTTGCCCCTTTTCCACAAGTGAAGTATATTTTGTACCAGTTGGTTTATTCCTTGTCTGCAGAGCAAGAGCAAAGGTTTTAGGACCTAAATTGCTTGATTTCCTTGGAAGAGATATGTAGAACACTGTGCTTTGCTGTTGCTGTGTTGGTTTTCTCAAGACACAAACCCTGTTTGTTCCCTGTGTTTTCAGCAAGCAGAGAAGCTGCTGCAGACACTTTCTTGCCCCTTTTCCACAAGTGAAGTATATTTTGTACCAGTTGGTGTATTCCTCGTCTGCAGAGCAAGAGCAAAGGTGTTAGGACCTAAATTGCTTGATTTCCATGGAAGAGCTACGTAGAACACTATGCTTTGCTGTTGCTGTGTCGGTTTTCTCAAGAAACAAACCCTGTTTGTTCTCTGTACTTGCAGCGAGCAGAGAAGCTCTTGAAGACACGTACCTGCTTTCTCCACTACTGACGTATATTTTGTACCAGTTGGTGTATTCCTCGTCTGGAGAGCAGGAGCAAAGGTTTTAGGACCTAAATTGCTGGATTTCCTTGGAAGAGATATGTAGAACACTGTGCTTTGCTGTTGCTGTGTTGGTTTTCTCAAGACACAAACCCTGTTTGTTCCCTGTGTTTTCAGCAAGCAGAGAAGCTGCTGCAGACACTTTCTTGCCCCTTTTCCACAAGTGAAGTATATTTTGTACCAGTTGGTGTATTCCTCGTCTGCAGAGCAAGAGCAAAGGTTTTAGGATCTAAATTGCTTGTTTTCCATGGAAGAGCTATGTAGAACACTATGCTTTGCTGTTGCTGTGTTGGTTTTCTAAAGACACAAACCCTGTTTGTTCCCTGTGTTTTCAGCAAGCAGAGAAGCTGCTGCAGACACTTTCTTGCCCCTTTTCCACAAGTGAAGTATATTTTGTACCAGTTGGTGTATTCCTTGTCTGCAGAGCAAGAGCAAAGGTTTTAGGACCTAAATTGCTTGATTTCCTTGGAAGAGATATGTAGAACACTGTGCTTTGCTGTTGCTGTGTTGGTTTTCTCAAGACACAAACCCTGTTTGTTCCCTGTGTTTTCAGCAAGCAGAGAAGCTGCTGCAGACACTTTCTTGCCCCTTTTCCACAAGTGAAGTATATTTTGTACCAGTTGGTGTATTCCTCGTCTGCAGAGCAAGAGCAAAGGTTTTAGGATCTAAATTGCTTGTTTTCCATGGAAGAGCTATGTAGAACACTATGCTTTGCTGTTGCTGTGTTTGTTTTCTCAAGACACAAGTCCTGTTGGTTGTCTGTGTTTGCAGCAAGCAGAGAAGCTGCTGCAGACACTTTCTTGCCCCTTTTCCACAAGTGAAGTATATTTTGTACCAGTTGGTGTGTTCCTCGTCTGCAAAGCAAGAGCAAATGTGTTAGGACCTAAATTGCTTGATTTCCATGGAAGAGCTCTGTAGAACACTATGCTTTGCTGTTGCTGTGTTGGTTTTCTCAAGAAACAAACCCTGTTTGTTCTCTGTACTTGCAGCGAGCAGAGAAGCTCTTGAAGACACGTACCTGCTTTCTCCACTACTGACGTATATTTTGTACCAGTTGGTGTATTCCTCGTCTGGCGAGCAGGAGCAAAGGTTTTAGGACCTAAATTGCTTGATTTCCTTGGAAGAGATATGTAGAACACTGTGCTTTGCTATTACTGTGTTGGTTTTCTCAAGACACAAGCCTTGTTAGTTGTATGTGTTTCCAGCGAGCAGAAAAGCTGCTGCAGACACTTTCTTGCCCCTTTTCCACAAGTGAAGTATATTTTGTACCAGTTGGTGTATTCCTCGTCTGCAGAGCAAGAGCAAAGGTTTTAGGATCTAAATTGCTTGTTTTCCATGGAAGAGCTATGTAGAACACTATGCTTTGCTGTTGCTGTGTTTGTTTTCTCAAGACACAAACCCTGTTTGTTCTCTGTGTTTTCAGCAAGCAGAGAAGCTGCTGCAGACACTTTCTTGCTCCTTTTCCACTAGTGAAGTATATTTTGTACCAGTTGGTGTATTCCTCGTCTGGAGAGCAGGAGCAAAGGTTTTAGGACCTAAATTGCTTGATTTCCTTGGAAGAGATATGTAGAACACTGTGCTTTGCTGTTGCTGTGTTGGTTTTCTCAAGACACAAACCCTGTTTGTTCCCTGTGTTTTCAGCAAGCAGAGAAGCTGCTGCAGACACTTTCTTGCCCCTTTTCCACAAGTGAAGTATATTTTGTACCAGTTGGTGTATTCCTCGTCTGCAGAGCAAGAGCAAAGGTTTTAGGATCTAAATGGCTTGTTTTCCATGGAAGAGCTATGTAGAACACTATGCTTTGCTGTTGCTGTGTTGGTTTTCTAAAGACACAAACCCTGTTTGTTCCCTGTGTTTTCAGCAAGCAGAGAAGCTGCTGCAGACACTTTCTTGCCCCTTTTCCACAAGTGAAGTATATTTTGTACCAGTTGGTTTATTCCTTGTCTGCAGAGCAAGAGCAAAGGTTTTAGGACCTAAATTGCTTGATTTCCTTGGAAGAGATATGTAGAACACTGTGCTTTGCTGTTGCTGTGTTGGTTTTCTCAAGACACAAACCCTGTTTGTTCCCTGTGTTTTCAGCAAGCAGAGAAGCTGCTGCAGACACTTTCTTGCCCCTTTTCCACAAGTGAAGTATATTTTGTACCAGTTGGTGTATTCCTCGTCTGCAGAGCAAGAGCAAAGGTGTTAGGACCTAAATTGCTTGATTTCCATGGAAGAGCTACGTAGAACACTATGCTTTGCTGTTGCTGTGTCGGTTTTCTCAAGAAACAAACCCTGTTTGTTCTCTGTACTTGCAGCGAGCAGAGAAGCTCTTGAAGACACGTACCTGCTTTCTCCACTACTGACGTATATTTTGTACCAGTTGGTGTATTCCTCGTCTGGAGAGCAGGAGCAAAGGTTTTAGGACCTAAATTGCTTGATTTCCTTGGAAGAGATATGTAGAACACTGTGCTTTGCTGTTACTGTGTTGGTTTTCTCAAGACACAAGCCTTGTTAGTTGTATGTGTTTCCAGCGAGCAGAGAAGCTGCTGCAGACACTTTCTTGCCCCTTTTCCACAAGTGAAGTATATTTTGTACCAGTTGGTGTATTCCTCGTCTGCAGAGCAAGAGCAAAGGTTTTAGGATCTAAATTGCTTGTTTTCCATGGAAGAGCTATGTAGAACACTATGCTTTGCTGTTGCTGTGTTGGTTTTCTCAAGACACAAACCCTGTTTGTTCCCTGTGTTTTCAGCAAGCAGAGAAGCTGCTGCAGACACTTTCTTGCCCCTTTTCCACAAGTGAAGTATATTTTGTACCAGTTGGTGTATTCCTCGTCTGCAGAGCAAGAGCAAAGGTTTTAGGATCTAAATTGCTTGTTTTCCATGGAAGAGCTATGTAGAACACTATGCTTTGCTGTTGCTGTGTTGGTTTTCTAAAGACACAAACCCTGTTTGTTCCCTGTGTTTTCAGCAAGCAGAGAAGCTGCTGCAGACACTTTCTTGCCCCTTTTCCACAAGTGAAGTATATTTTGTACCAGTTGGTGTATTCCTTGTCTGCAGAGCAAGAGCAAAGGTTTTAGGACCTAAATTGCTTGATTTCCTTGGAAGAGATATGTAGAACACTGTGCTTTGCTGTTGCTGTGTTGGTTTTCTCAAGACACAAACCCTGTTTGTTCCCTGTGTTTTCAGCAAGCAGAGAAGCTGCTGCAGACACTTTCTTGCCCCTTTTCCACAAGTGAAGTATATTTTGTACCAGTTGGTGTATTCCTCGTCTGCAGAGCAAGAGCAAAGGTTTTAGGATCTAAATTGCTTGTTTTCCATGGAAGAGCTATGTAGAACACTATGCTTTGCTGTTGCTGTGTTTGTTTTCTCAAGACACAAGCCCTGTTTGTTCTCTGTGTTTTCAGCAAGCAGAGAAGCTGCTGCAGACACTTTCTTGCTCCTTTTCCACTAGTGAAGTATATTTTGTACCAGTTTGTGTATTCCTCGTCTGCAGAGCAAGAGCAAAGGTTTTAGGATCTAAATTGCTTGTTTTCCATGGAAGAGCTCTGTAGAACACTATGCTTTGCTGTTGCTGTGTTGGTTTTCTCAAGACACAAGTCCTGTTTGTTGTCTGTGTTTGCAGCAAGCAGAGAAGCTGCTGCAGACACTTTCTTGCCCCTTTTTCACAAGTGAAGTATATTTTGTACCAGTTGGTGTGTTCCTCGTCTGCAGAGACGGATCAAAGGTTTTAGGACCTAAATTGCTTGATTTCATTGGAAGAGCTATTAAGAACACTAGTCTTTGCTGTTGCTGTGTTGGTTTTCTAAACACACAAGCCCTGTTTGTTCCCTGTGTTTTCAGCAAGCAGAGAAGCTCTTGAAGACACGTACCTGCTTTCTCCACTACTGACGTATATTTTGTACCAGTTGGTGTGTTCCTCGTCTGCAAAGCAAGAGCAAAGGTTTTAGGACTAAAATTGCTTGATTTCCATGGAAGAGCTCTGTAGAACACTATGCTTTGCTGTTACTGTGTTGGTTTTCTCAAGACACAAGTCTTGTTGGTTGTATGTGTTTCCAGCGAGCAGAGAAGCTGCTGCAGACACTTTCTTGCCCCTTTTCCACAAGTGAAGTATATTTTGTACCAGTTGGTGTATTCCTCGTCTGCAGAGCAAGAGCAAAGGTTTTAGGATCTAAATTGCTTGTTTTCCATGGAAGAGCTATGTAGAACACTATGGTTTTCGGTTGCTGTGTTTGTTTTCTCAAAACACAAGCCCTGTTTGTTCTCTGTGTTTTTCAGCAAGCAGAGAAGCTGCTGCAAACACTTTCTTGCCCCTTTTCCACTAGTGAAGTATATTTTGTACCAGTTGGTGTATTCCTCGTCTGCAGAGCAAGAGCAAAGGTTTTAGGATCTAAATTGCTTGTTTTCCATGGAAGAGCTATGTAGAACACTATGCTTTGCTGTTGCTGTGTTGGTTTTCTAAAGACACAAACCCTGTTTGTTCCCTGTGTTTTCAGCAAGCAGAGAAGCTGCTGCAGACACTTTCTTGCCCCTTTTCCACAAGTGAAGTATATTTTGTACCAGTTGGTTTATTCCTTGTCTGCAGAGCAAGAGCAAAGGTTTTAGGACCTAAATTGCTTGATTTCCTTGGAAGAGATATGTAGAACACTGTGCTTTGCTGTTGCTGTGTGGGTTTTCTCAAGACACAAACCCTGTTTGTTCCCTGTGTTTTCAGCAAGCAGAGAAGCTGCTGCAGACACTTTCTTGCCCCTTTTCCACAAGTGAAGTATATTTTGTACCAGTTGGTGTGTTCCTCGTCTGCAGAGCAAGAGCAAAGGTGTTAGGACCTAAATTGCTTGATTTCCATGGAAGAGCTATGTAGAACACTATGCTTTGCTGTTGCTGTGTCGGTTTTCTCAAGAAACAAACCCTGTTTGTTCTCTGTGTTTTCAGCAAGCAGAGAAGCTGCTGCAGACACTTTCTTGCTCCTTTTCCACTAGTGAAGTATATTTTGTACCAGTTGGTGTATTCCTCGTCTGGAGAGCAGGAGCAAAGGTTTTAGGACCTAAATTGCTGGATTTCCTTGGAAGAGATATGTAGAACACTGTGCTTTGCTGTTGCTGTGTTGGTTTTCTCAAGACACAAACCCTGTTTGTTTCCCTGTGTTTTCAGCAAGCAGAGAAGCTGCTGCAGACACTTTCTTGCCCCTTTTCCACAAGTGAAGTATATTTTGTACCAGTTGGTGTATTCCTCGTCTGCAGAGCAAGAGCAAAGGTTTTAGGATCTAAATTGCTTGTTTTCCATGGAAGAGCTATGTAGAACACTATGCTTTGCTGTTGCTGTGTTGGTTTTCTAAAGACACAAACCCTGTTTGTTCCCTGTGTTTTCAGCAAGCAGAGAAGCTGCTGCAGACACTTTCTTGCCCCTTTTCCACAAGTGAAGTATATTTTGTACCAGTTGGTGTATTCCTTGTCTGCAGAGCAAGAGCAAAGGTTTTAGGACCTAAATTGCTTGATTTCCTTGGAAGAGATATGTAGAACACTGTGCTTTGCTGTTGCTGTGTTGGTTTTCTCAAGACACAAACCCTGTTTGTTCCCTGTGTTTTCAGCAAGCAGAGAAGCTGCTGCAGACACTTTCTTGCCCCTTTTCCACAAGTGAAGTATATTTTGTACCAGTTGGTTTATTCCTTGTCTGCAGAGCAAGAGCAAAGGTTTTAGGATCTAAATTGCTTGTTTTCCATGGAAGAGCTATGTAGAACACTATGCTTTGCTGTTGCTGTGTTGGTTTTCTAAACACACAAGCCCTGTTTGTTCCCTGTGTTTTCAGCAAGCAGAGAAGCTCTTGAAGACACGTACCTGCTTTCTCCACTACTGACGTATATTTTGTACCAGTTGGTGTGTTCCTCGTCTGCAAAGCAAGAGCAAAGGTTTTAGGACTAAAATTGCTTGATTTCCATGGAAGAGCTCTGTAGAACACTATGCTTTGCTGTTACTGTGTTGGTTTTCTCAAGACACAAGTCTTGTTGGTTGTATGTGTTTCCAGCGAGAAGAAAAGCTGCTGCAGACACTTTCTTGCCCCTTTTCCACAAGTGAAGTATATTTTGTACCAGTTGGTGTATTCCTCGTCTGCAGAGCAAGAGCAAAGGTTTTAGGATCTAAATTGCTTGTTTTCCATGGAAGAGCTATGTAGAACACTATGGTTTTCGGTTGCTGTGTTTGTTTTCTCAAGACACAAGCCCTGTTTGTTCTCTGTGTTTTCAGCAAGCAGAGAAGCTGCTGCAAACACTTTCTTGCCCCTTTTCCACTAGTGAAGTATATTTTGTACCAGTTGGTGTATTCCTCGTCTGCAGAGCAAGAGCAAAGGTTTTAGGATCTAAATTGCTTGTTTTCCATGGAAGAGCTATGTAGAACACTATGCTTTGCTGTTGCTGTGTTGGTTTTCTAAAGACACAAACCCTGTTTGTTCCCTGTGTTTTCAGCAAGCAGAGAAGCTGCTGCAGACACTTTCTTGCCCCTTTTCCACAAGTGAAGTATATTTTGTACCAGTTGGTTTATTCCTTGTCTGCAGAGCAAGAGCAAAGGTTTTAGGACCTAAATTGCTTGATTTCCTTGGAAGAGATATGTAGAACACTGTGCTTTGCTGTTGCTGTGTGGGTTTTCTCAAGACACAAACCCTGTTTGTTCCCTGTGTTTTCAGCAAGCAGAGAAGCTGCTGCAGACACTTTCTTGCCCCTTTTCCACAAGTGAAGTATATTTTGTACCAGTTGGTGTGTTCCTCGTCTGCAGAGCAAGAGCAAAGGTGTTAGGACCTAAATTGCTTGATTTCCATGGAAGAGCTATGTAGAACACTATGCTTTGCTGTTGCTGTGTCGGTTTTCTCAAGAAACAAACCCTGTTTGTTCTCTGTGTTTTCAGCAAGCAGAGAAGCTGCTGCAGACACTTTCTTGCTCCTTTTCCACTAGTGAAGTATATTTTGTACCAGTTGGTGTATTCCTCGTCTGGAGAGCAGGAGCAAAGGTTTTTAGGACCTAAATTGCTGGATTTCCTTGGAAGAGATATGTAGAACACTGTGCTTTGCTGTTGCTGTGTTGGTTTTCTCAAGACACAAACCCTGTTTGTTCCCTGTGTTTTCAGCAAGCAGAGAAGCTGCTGCAGACACTTTCTTGCCCCTTTTCCACAAGTGAAGTATATTTTGTACCAGTTGGTGTATTCCTCGTCTGCAGAGCAAGAGCAAAGGTTTTAGGATCTAAATTGCTTGTTTTCCATGGAAGAGCTATGTAGAACACTATGCTTTGCTGTTGCTGTGTTGGTTTTCTAAAGACACAAACCCTGTTTGTTCCCTGTGTTTTCAGCAAGCAGAGAAGCTGCTGCAGACACTTTCTTGCCCCTTTTCCACAAGTGAAGTATATTTTGTACCAGTTGGTGTATTCCTTGTCTGCAGAGCAAGAGCAAAGGTTTTAGGACCTAAATTGCTTGATTTCCTTGGAAGAGATATGTAGAACACTGTGCTTTGCTGTTGCTGTGTTGGTTTTCTCAAGACACAAACCCTGTTTGTTCCCTGTGTTTTCAGCAAGCAGAGAAGCTGCTGCAGACACTTTCTTGCCCCTTTTCCACAAGTGAAGTATATTTTGTACCAGTTGGTGTATTCCTCGTCTGCAGAGCAAGAGCAAAGGTTTTAGGATCTAAATTGCTTGTTTTCCATGGAAGAGCTATGTAGAACACTATGCTTTGCTGTTGCTGTGTTTGTTTTCTCAAGACACAAGCCCTGTTTGTTCTCTGTGTTTTCAGCAAGCAGAGAAGCTGCTGCAGACACTTTCTTGCTCCTTTTCCACTAGTGAAGTATATTTTGTACCAGTTGGTGTATTCCTCGTCTGCAGAGCAAGAGCAAAGGTTTTAGGATCTAAATTGCTTGTTTTCCATGGAAGAGCTCTGTAGAACACTATGCTTTGCTGTTGCTGTGTTGGTTTTCTTAAGACACAAGTCCTGTTGGTTGTCTGTGTTTGCAGCAAGCAGAGAAGCTGCTGCAGACACTTTCTTGCCCCTTTTTCACAAGTGAAGTATATTTTGTACCAGTTGGTGTGTTCCTCGTCTGCAGAGACGGATCAAAGGTTTTAGGACCTAAATTGCTTGATTTCATTGGAAGAGCTATTAAGAACACTATGCTTTGCTGTTGCTGTGTTGGTTTTCTAAACACACAAGCCCTGTTTGTTCCCTGTGTTTTCAGCAAGCAGAGAAGCTCTTGAAGACACGTACCTGCTTTCTCCACTACTGACGTATATTTTGTACCAGTTGGTGTGTTCCTCGTCTGCAAAGCAAGAGCAAAGGTTTTAGGACTAAAATTGCTTGATTTCCATGGAAGAGCTCTGTAGAACACTATGCTTTGCTGTTACTGTGTTGGTTTTCTCAAGACACAAGTCTTGTTGGTTGTATGTGTTTCCAGCGAGCAGAAAAGCTGCTGCAGACACTTTCTTCCCCCTTTTCCACAAGTGAAGTATATTTTGTACCAGTTGGTGTATTCCTCTTCTGCAGAGCAAGAGCAAAGGTTTTAGGATCTAAATTGCTTGTTTTCCATGGAAGAGCTCTGTAGAACACTATGCTTTGCTGTTGCTGTGTTGGTTTTCTCAAGACACAAGTCCTGTTGGTTGTCTGTGTTTGCAGCAAGCAGAGAAGCTGCTGCAGACACTTTCTTGCCCCTTTTTACAAGTGAAGTATATTTTGTACCAGTTGGTGTGTTCCTCGTCTGCAAAGCAAGAGCAAATGTGTTAGGACCTAAATTGCTTGATTTCCATGGAAGAGCTCTGTAGAACACTATGCTTTGCTGTTGCTGTGTTGGTTTTCTCAAGAAACAAACCCTGTTTGTTCTCTGT
This sequence comes from Prinia subflava, assembly GCF_021018805.1. Classification (NCBI taxonomy): domain Eukaryota; kingdom Metazoa; phylum Chordata; class Aves; order Passeriformes; family Cisticolidae; genus Prinia; species Prinia subflava. Next base: position 32,938 of record NW_026961086.1, on the reverse strand, counting down.
ACTTGCAGCGAGCAGAGAAGCTCTTGAAGACACGTACCTGCTTTCTCCACTACTGACGTATATTTTGTACCAGTTGGTGTATTCCTCGTCTGGAGAGCAGGAGCAAAGGTTTTAGGACCTAAATTGCTTGATTTCCTTGGAAGAGATATGTAGAACACTGTGCTTTGCTGTTGCTGTGTTGGTTTTCTCAAGACACAAACCCTGTTTGTTCCCTGTGTTTTCAGCAAGCAGAGAAGCTGCTGCAGACACTTTCTTGCCCCTTTTCCACAAGTGAAGTATATTTTGTACCAGTTGGTGTATTCCTCGTCTGCAGAGCAAGAGCAAATGTTTTAGGATCTAAATTGCTTGTTTTCCATGGAAGAGCTATGTAGAACACTATGCTTTGCTGTTGCTGTGTTGGTTTTCTAAAGACACAAACCCTGTTTGTTCCCTGTGTTTTCAGCAAGCAGAGAAGCTGCTGCAGACACTTTCTTGCCCCTTTTCCACAAGTGAAGTATATTTTGTACCAGTTGGTGTATTCCTTGTCTGCAGAGCAAGAGCAAAGGTTTTAGGACCTGAATTGCTTGATTTCCTTGGAAGAGATATGTAGAACACTGTGCTTTGCTGTTGCTGTGTTGGTTTTCTCAAGACACAAACCCTGTTTGTTCCCTGTGTTTTCAGCAAGCAGAGAAGCTGCTGCAGACACTTTCTTGCCCCTTTTCCACAAGTGAAGTATATTTTGTACCAGTTGGTGTATTCCTTGTCTGCAGAGCAAGAGCAAAGGTTTTAGGATCTAAATTGCTTGTTTTCCATGGAAGAGCTATGTAGAACACTATGCTTTGCTGTTGCTGTGTTGGTTTTCTCAAGACACAAACCCTGTTTGTTCCCTGTGTTTTCAGCAAGCAGAGAAGCTGCTGCAGACACTTTCTTGCCCCTTTTTCACAAGTGAAGTATATTTTGTACCAGTTGGTGTGTTCCTCGTCTGAAAAGCAAGAGCAAAGGTTTTAGGACTTAAATTGCTTGATTTCCATGGAAGAGATATGTAGAACACTGTGCTTTGCTGTTGCTGTGTTGGTTTTCTCAAGACACAAACCCTGTTTGTTCCCTGTGTTTTCAGCAAGCAGAGAAGCTGCTGCAGACACTTTCTTGCCCCTTTTCCACAAGTGAAGTATATTTTGTACCAGTTGGTGTATTCCTCGTCTGCAGAGCAAGAGCAAAGGTTTTAGGATCTAAATTGCTTGTTTTCCATGGAAGAGCTATGTAGAACACTATGCTTTGCTGTTGCTGTGTTGGTTTTCTAAAGACACAAACCCTGTTTGTTCTCTGTGTTTTCAGCAAGCAGAGAAGCTGCTGCAGACACTTTCTTGCTCCTTTTCCACTAGTGAAGTATATTTTGTACCAGTTGGTGTATTCCTCGTCTGGAGAGCAGGAGCAAAGGTTTTAGGACCTAAATTGCTTGATTTCCTTGGAAGAGATATGTAGAACACTGTGCTTTGCTGTTGCTGTGTTGGTTTTCTCAAGACACAAACCCTGTTTGTTCCCTGTGTTTTCAGCAAGCAGAGAAGCTGCTGCAGACACTTTCTTGCCCCTTTTCCACAAGTGAAGTATATTTTGTACCAGTTGGTGTATTCCTCGTCTGCAGAGCAAGAGCAAAGGTTTTAGGATCTAAATTGCTTGTTTTCCATGGAAGAGCTATGTAGAACACTATGCTTTGCTGTTGCTGTGTTGGTTTTCTAAAGACACAAACCCTGTTTGTTCCCTGTGTTTTCAGCAAGCAGAGAAGCTGCTGCAGACATTTTCTTGCCCCTTTTCCACAAGTGAAGTATATTTTGTACCAGTTGGTGTATTCCTTGTCTGCAGAGCAAGAGCAAAGGTTTTAGGACCTAAATTGCTTGATTTCCTTGGAAGAGATATGTAGAACACTGTGCTTTGCTGTTGCTGTGTTGGTTTTCTCAAGACACAAACCCTGTTTGTTCCCTGTGTTTTCAGCAAGCAGAGAAGCTCTTGAAGACACGTACCTGCTTTCTCCACTACTGACGTATATTTTGTACCAGTTGGTGTGTTCCTCGTCTGCAAAGCAAGAGCAAAGGTTTTAGGACTAAAATTGCTTGATTTCCATGGAAGAGCTCTGTAGAACACTATGCTTTGCTGTTACTGTGTTGGTTTTCTCAAGACACAAGTCTTGTTGGTTGTATGTGTTTCCAGCGAGCAGAAAAGCTGCTGCAGACACTTTCTTGCCCCTTTTCCACAAGTGAAGTATATTTTGTACCAGTTGGTGTATTCCTCTTCTGCAGAGCAAGAGCAAAGGTTTTAGGATCTAAATTGCTTGTTTTCCATGGAAGAGCTCTGTAGAACACTATGCTTTGCTGTTGCTGTGTTGGTTTTCTCAAGACACAAGTCCTGTTGGTTGTCTGTGTTTGCAGCAAGCAGAGAAGCTGCTGCAGACACTTTCTTGCCCCTTTTCCACAAGTGAAGTATATTTTGTACCAGTTGCTGTGTTCCTCGTCTGCAAAGCAAGAGCAAATGTGTTAGGACCTAAATTGCTTGATTTCCATGGAAGAGCTCTGTAGAACACTATGCTTTGCTGTTGCTGTGTTGGTTTTCTCAAGAAACAAACCCTGTTTGTTCTCTGTACTTGCAGCGAGCAGAGAAGCTCTTGAAGACACGTACCTGCTTTCTCCACTACTGACGTATATTTTGTACCAGTTGGTGTATTCCTCGTCTGGAGAGCAGGAGCAAAGGTTTTAGGACCTAAATTGCTTGATTTCCTTGGAAGAGATATGTAGAACACTGTGCTTTGCTGTTGCTGTGTTGGTTTTCTCAAGACACAAACCCTGTTTGTTCCCTGTGTTTTCAGCAAGCAGAGAAGCTGCTGCAGACACTTTCTTGCTCCTTTTCCACTAGTGAAGTATATTTTGTACCAGTTGGTGTATTCCTCGTCTGCAGAGCAAGAGCAAAGGTTTTAGGATCTAAATTGCTTGTTTTCCATGGAAGAGCTATGTAGAACACTATGCTTTGCTGTTGCTGTGTTTGTTTTCTCAAGACACAAGTCCTGTTGGTTGTCTGTGTTTGCAGCAAGCAGAGAAGCTGCTGCAGACACTTTCTTGCCCCTTTTCCACTAGTGAAGTATATTTTGTACCAGTTGGTGTGTTCCTCGTCTGCAAAGCAAGAGCAAATGTGTTAGGACCTAAATTGCTTGATTTCCATGGAAGAGCTCTGTAGAACACTATGCTTTGCTGTTGCTGTGTTGGTTTTCTCAAGAAACAAACCCTGTTTGTTCTCTGTACTTGCAGCGAGCAGAGAAGCTCTTGAAGACACGTACCTGCTTTCTCCACTACTGACGTATATTTTGTACCAGTTGGTGTATTCCTCGTCTGGCGAGCAGGAGCAAAGGTTTTAGGACCTAAATTGCTTGATTTCCTTGGAAGAGATATGTAGAACACTGTGCTTTGCTGTTACTGTGTTGGTTTTCTCAAGACACAAGCCTTGTTAGTTGTATGTGTTTCCAGCGAGCAGAAAAGCTGCTGCAGACACTTTCTTGCCCCTTTTCCACAAGTGAAGTATATTTTGTACCAGTTGGTGTATTCCTCGTCTGCAGAGCAAGAGCAAAGGTTTTAGGATCTAAATTGCTTGTTTTCCATGGAAGAGCTATGTAGAACACTATGCTTTGCTGTTGCTGTGTTTGTTTTCTCAAGACACAAGCCCTGTTTGTTCTCTGTGTTTTCAGCAAGCAGAGAAGCTGCTGCAGACACTTTCTTGCTCCTTTTCCACTAGTGAAGTATATTTTGTACCAGTTGGTGTATTCCTCGTCTGGAGAGCAGGAGCAAAGGTTTTAGGACCTAAATTGCTTGATTTCCTTGGAAGAGATATGTAGAACACTGTGCTTTGCTGTTGCTGTGTTGGTTTTCTCAAGACACAAACCCTGTTTGTTCCCTGTGTTTTCAGCAAGCAGAGAAGCTGCTGCAGACACTTTCTTGCCCCTTTTCCACAAGTGAAGTATATTTTGTACCAGTTGGTGTATTCCTCGTCTGCAGAGCAAGAGCAAAGGTTTTAGGATCTAAATTGCTTGTTTTCCATGGAAGAGCTATGTAGAACACTATGCTTTGCTGTTACTGTGTTGGTTTTCTCAAGACACAAACCCTGTTTGTTCCCTGTGTTTTCAGCAAGCAGAGAAGCTGCTGCAGACACTTTCTTGCCCCTTTTCCACAAGTGAAGTATATTTTGTACCAGTTGGTGTGTTCCTCGTTTGCAGAGCAAGAGCAAAGGTTTTAGGATCTAAATTGCTTGTTTTCCATGGAAGAGCTATGTAGAACACTATGCTTTGCTGTTGCTGTGTTGGTTTTCTAAAGACACAAACCCTGTTTGTTCTCTGTGTTTTCAGCAAGCAGAGAAGCTGCTGCAGACACTTTCTTGCTCCTTTTCCACTAGTGAAGTATATTTTGTACCAGTTGGTGTATTCCTCGTCTGGAGAGCAGGAGCAAAGGTTTTAGGACCTATGGAAGAGATATGTAGAACACTGTGCTTTGCTGTTGCTGTGTTGGTTTTCTCAAGACACAAACCCTGTTTGTTCCCTGTGTTTTCAGCAAGCAGAGAAGCTGCTGCAGACACTTTCTTGCCCCTTTTCCACAAGTGAAGTATATTTTGTACCAGTTGGTGTATTCCTCGTCTGCAGAGCAAGAGCAAAGGTTTTAGGATCTAAATTGCTTGTTTTCCATGGAAGAGCTATGTAGAACACTATGCTTTGCTGTTGCTGTGTTTGTTTTCTCAAGACACAAGCCCTGTTTGTTCTCTGTGTTTTCAGCAAGCAGAGAAGCTGCTGCAGACACTTTCTTGCTCCTTTTCCACTAGTGAAGTATATTTTGTACCAGTTTGTGTATTCCTCGTCTGCAGAGCAAGAGCAAAGGTTTTAGGATCTAAATTGCTTGTTTTCCATGGAAGAGCTCTGTAGAACACTATGCTTTGCTGTTGCTGTGTTGGTTTTCTCAAGACACAAGTCCTGTTTGTTGTCTGTGTTTGCAGCAAGCAGAGAAGCTGCTGCAGACACTTTCTTGCCCCTTTTTCACAAGTGAAGTATATTTTGTACCAGTTGGTGTGTTCCTCGTCTGCAGAGACGGATCAAAGGTTTTAGGACCTAAATTGCTTGATTTCATTGGAAGAGCTATTAAGAACACTAGTCTTTGCTGTTGCTGTGTTGGTTTTCTAAACACACAAGCCCTGTTTGTTCCCTGTGTTTTCAGCAAGCAGAGAAGCTCTTGAAGACACGTACCTGCTTTCTCCACTACTGACGTATATTTTGTACCAGTTGGTGTGTTCCTCGTCTGCAAAGCAAGAGCAAAGGTTTTAGGACTAAAATTGCTTGATTTCCATGGAAGAGCTCTGTAGAACACTATGCTTTGCTGTTACTGTGTTGGTTTTCTCAAGACACAAGTCTTGTTGGTTGTATGTGTTTCCAGCGAGCAGAAAAGCTGCTGCAGACACTTTCTTGCCCCTTTTCCACAAGTGAAGTATATTTTGTACCAGTTGGTGTATTCCTCTTCTGCAGAGCAAGAGCAAAGGTTTCAGGATCTAAATTGCTTGTTTTCCATGGAAGAGCTATGTAGAACACTATGCTTTGCTGTTGCTGTGTTGGTTTTCTCAAGACACAAACCCTGTTTGTTCCCTGTGTTTTCAGCAAGCAGAGAAGCTGCTGCAGACACTTTCTTGCCCCTTTTCCACAAGTGAAGTATATTTTGTACCAGTTGGTGTATTCCTCGTCTGCAGAGCAAGAGCAAAGGTTTTAGGATCTAAATTGCTTGTTTTCCATGGAAGAGCTATGTAGAACACTATGGTTTTCGGTTGCTGTGTTTGTTTTCTCAAGACACAAGCCCTGTTTGTTCTCTGTGTTTTCAGCAAGGAGAGAAGCTGCTGCAGACACTTTCTTGCCCCTTTTCCACTAGTGAAGTATATTTTGTACCAGTTGGTGTATTCCTCGTCTGGAGAGCAGGAGCAAAGGTTTTAGGATCTAAATTGCTTGATTTCCTTGGAAGAGATATGTAGAACACTGTGCTTTGCTGTTGCTGTGTTGGTTTTCTCAAGACACAAACCCTGTTTGTTCCCTGTGTTTTCAGCAAGCAGAGAAGCTGCTGCAGACACTTTCTTGCCCCTTTTCCACAAGTGAAGTATATTTTGTACCAGTTGGTGTATTCCTCGTCTGCAGAGCAAGAGCAAAGGTTTTAGGATCTAAATTGCTTGTTTTCCATGGAAGAGCTATGTAGAACACTATGCTTTGCTGTTGCTGTGTTGGTTTTCTAAAGACACAAACCCTGTTTGTTCCCTGTGTTTTCAGCAAGCAGAGAAGCTGCTGCAGACACTTTCTTGCCCCTTTTCCACAAGTGAAGTATATTTTGTACCAGTTGGTTTATTCCTTGTCTGCAGAGCAAGAGCAAAGGTTTTAGGACCTAAATTGCTTGATTTCCTTGGAAGAGATATGTAGAACACTGTGCTTTGCTGTTGCTGTGTGGGTTTTCTCAAGACACAAACCCTGTTTGTTCCCTGTGTTTTCAGCAAGCAGAGAAGCTGCTGCAGACACTTTCTTGCCCCTTTTCCACAAGTGAAGTATATTTTGTACCAGTTGGTGTGTTCCTCGTCTGCAGAGCAAGAGCAAAGGTGTTAGGACCTAAATTGCTTGATTTCCATGGAAGAGCTATGTAGAACACTATGCTTTGCTGTTGCTGTGTCGGTTTTCTCAAGAAACAAACCCTGTTTGTTCTCTGTGTTTTCAGCAAGCAGAGAAGCTGCTGCAGACACTTTCTTGCTCCTTTTCCACTAGTGAAGTATATTTTGTACCAGTTGGTGTATTCCTCGTCTGGAGAGCAGGAGCAAAGGTTTTAGGACCTAAATTGCTGGATTTCCTTGGAAGAGATATGTAGAACACTGTGCTTTGCTGTTGCTGTGTTGGTTTTCTCAAGACACAAACCCTGTTTGTTCCCTGTGTTTTCAGCAAGCAGAGAAGCTGCTGCAGACACTTTCTTGCCCCTTTTCCACAAGTGAAGTATATTTTGTACCAGTTGGTGTATTCCTCGTCTGCAGAGCAAGAGCAAAGGTTTTAGGATCTAAATTGCTTGTTTTCCATGGAAGAGCTATGTAGAACACTATGCTTTGCTGTTGCTGTGTTGGTTTTCTAAAGACACAAACCCTGTTTGTTCCCTGTGTTTTCAGCAAGCAGAGAAGCTGCTGCAGACACTTTCTTGCCCCTTTTCCACAAGTGAAGTATATTTTGTACCAGTTGGTGTATTCCTTGTCTGCAGAGCAAGAGCAAAGGTTTTAGGACCTAAATTGCTTGATTTCCTTGGAAGAGATATGTAGAACACTGTGCTTTGCTGTTGCTGTGTTGGTTTTCTCAAGACACAAACCCTGTTTGTTCCCTGTGTTTTCAGCAAGCAGAGAAGCTGCTGCAGACACTTTCTTGCCCCTTTTCCACAAGTGAAGTATATTTTGTACCAGTTGGTGTATTCCTCGTCTGCAGAGCAAGAGCAAAGGTTTTAGGATCTAAATTGCTTGTTTTCCATGGAAGAGCTATGTAGAACACTATGCTTTGCTGTTGCTGTGTTTGTTTTCTCAAGACACAAGCCCTGTTTGTTCTCTGTGTTTTCAGCAAGCAGAGAAGCTGCTGCAGACACTTTCTTGCTCCTTTTCCACTAGTGAAGTATATTTTGTACCAGTTTGTGTATTCCTCGTCTGCAGAGCAAGAGCAAAGGTTTTAGGATCTAAATTGCTTGTTTTCCATGGAAGAGCTCTGTAGAACACTATGCTTTGCTGTTGCTGTGTTGGTTTTCTTAAGACACAAGTCCTGTTGGTTGTCTGTGTTTGCAGCAAGCAGAGAAGCTGCTGCAGACACTTTCTTGCCCCTTTTTCACAAGTGAAGTATATTTTGTACCAGTTGGTGTGTTCCTCGTCTGCAGAGACGGATCAAAGGTTTTAGGACCTAAATTGCTTGATTTCATTGGAAGAGCTATTAAGAACACTATGCTTTGCTGTTGCTGTGTTGGTTTTCTAAACACACAAGCCCTGTTTGTTCCCTGTGTTTTCAGCAAGCAGAGAAGCTCTTGAAGACACGTACCTGCTTTCTCCACTACTGACGTATATTTTGTACCAGTTGGTGTGTTCCTCGTCTGCAAAGCAAGAGCAAAGGTTTTAGGACTAAAATTGCTTGATTTCCATGGAAGAGCTCTGTAGAACACTATGCTTTGCTGTTACTGTGTTGGTTTTCTCAAGACACAAGTCTTGTTGGTTGTCTGTGTTTGCAGCAAGCAGAGAAGCTGCTGCAGACACTTTCTTGCCCCTTTTTACAAGTGAAGTATATTTTGTACCAGTTGGTGTGTTCCTCGTCTGCAAAGCAAGAGCAAATGTGTTAGGACCTAAATTGCTTGATTTCCATGGAAGAGCTCTGTAGAACACTATGCTTTGCTGTTGCTGTGTTGGTTTTCTCAAGAAACAAACCCTGTTTGTTCTCTGTACTTGCAGCGAGCAGAGAAGCTCTTGAAGACACGTACCTGCTTTCTCCACTACTGACGTATATTTTGTACCAGTTGGTGTATTCCTCGTCTGGAGAGCAGGAGCAAAGGTTTTAGGACCTAAATTGCTTGATTTCCTTGGAAGAGATATGTAGAACACTGTGCTTTGCTGTTGCTGTGTTGGTTTTCTCAAGACACAAACCCTGTTTGTTCCCTGTGTTTTCAGCAAGCAGAGAAGCTGCTGCAGACACTTTCTTGCCCCTTTTCCACAAGTGAAGTATATTTTGTACCAGTTGGTGTATTCCTCGTCTGCAGAGCAAGAGCAAATGTTTTAGGATCTAAATTGCTTGTTTTCCATGGAAGAGCTATGTAGAACACTATGCTTTGCTGTTGCTGTGTTGGTTTTCTAAAGACACAAACCCTGTTTGTTCCCTGTGTTTTCAGCAAGCAGAGAAGCTGCTGCAGACACTTTCTTGCCCCTTTTCCACAAGTGAAGTATATTTTGTACCAGTTGGTGTATTCCTTGTCTGCAGAGCAAGAGCAAAGGTTTTAGGACCTGAATTGCTTGATTTCCTTGGAAGAGATATGTAGAACACTGTGCTTTGCTGTTGCTGTGTTGGTTTTCTCAAGACACAAACCCTGTTTGTTCCCTGTGTTTTCAGCAAGCAGAGAAGCTGCTGCAGACACTTTCTTGCCCCTTTTCCACAAGTGAAGTATATTTTGTACCAGTTGGTGTATTCCTTGTCTGCAGAGCAAGAGCAAAGGTTTTAGGATCTAAATTGCTTGTTTTCCATGGAAGAGCTATGTAGAACACTATGCTTTGCTGTTGCTGTGTTGGTTTTCTCAAGACACAAACCCTGTTTGTTCCCTGTGTTTTCAGCAAGCAGAGAAGCTGCTGCAGACACTTTCTTGCCCCTTTTTCACAAGTGAAGTATATTTTGTACCAGTTGGTGTGTTCCTCGTCTGAAAAGCAAGAGCAAAGGTTTTAGGACTTAAATTGCTTGATTTCCATGGAAGAGATATGTAGAAGACTGTGCTTTGCTGTTGCTGTGTTGGTTTTCTCAAGACACAAACCCTGTTTGTTCCCTGTGTTTTCAGCAAGCAGAGAAGCTGCTGCAGACACTTTCTTGCCCCTTTTCCACAAGTGAAGTATATTTTGTACCAGTTGGTGTATTCCTCGTCTGCAGAGCAAGAGCAAAGGTTTTAGGATCTAAATTGCTTGTTTTCCATGGAAGAGCTATGTAGAACACTATGCTTTGCTGTTGCTGTGTTGGTTTTCTAAAGACACAAACCCTGTTTGTTCTCTGTGTTTTCAGCAAGCAGAGAAGCTGCTGCAGACACTTTCTTGCTCCTTTTCCACTAGTGAAGTATATTTTGTACCAGTTGGTGTATTCCTCGTCTGGAGAGCAGGAGCAAAGGTTTTAGGACCTAAATTGCTTGATTTCCTTGGAAGAGATATGTAGAACACTGTGCTTTGCTGTTGCTGTGTTGGTTTTCTCAAGACACAAACCCTGTTTGTTCCCTGTGTTTTCAGCAAGCAGAGAAGCTGCTGCAGACACTTTCTTGCCCCTTTTCCACAAGTGAAGTATATTTTGTACCAGTTGGTGTATTCCTCGTCTGCAGAGCAAGAGCAAAGGTTTTAGGATCTAAATTGCTTGTTTTCCATGGAAGAGCTATGTAGAACACTATGCTTTGCTGTTGCTGTGTTGGTTTTCTAAAGACACAAACCCTGTTTGTTCCCTGTGTTTTCAGCAAGCAGAGAAGCTGCTGCAGACACTTTCTTGCCCCTTTTCCACAAGTGAAGTATATTTTGTACCAGTTGGTGTATTCCTTGTCTGCAGAGCAAGAGCAAAGGTTTTAGGACCTAAATTGCTTGATTTCCTTGGAAGAGATATGTAGAACACTGTGCTTTGCTGTTGCTGTGTTGGTTTTCTCAAGACACAAACCCTGTTTGTTCCCTGTGTTTTCAGCAAGCAGAGAAGCTCTTGAAGACACGTACCTGCTTTCTCCACTACTGACGTATATTTTGTACCAGTTGGTGTGTTCCTCGTCTGCAAAGCAAGAGCAAAGGTTTTAGGACTAAAATTGCTTGATTTCCATGGAAGAGCTCTGTAGAACACTATGCTTTGCTGTTACTGTGTTGGTTTTCTCAAGACACAAGTCTTGTTGGTTGTATGTGTTTCCAGCGAGCAGAAAAGCTGCTGCAGACACTTTCTTGCCCCTTTTCCACAAGTGAAGTATATTTTGTACCAGTTGGTGTATTCCTCTTCTGCAGAGCAAGAGCAAAGGTTTTAGGATCTAAATTGCTTGTTTTCCATGGAAGAGCTCTGTAGAACACTATGCTTTGCTGTTGCTGTGTTGGTTTTCTCAAGACACAAGTCCTGTTGGTTGTCTGTGTTTGCAGCAAGCAGAGAAGCTGCTGCAGACACTTTCTTGCCCCTTTTCCACAAGTGAAGTATATTTTGTACCAGTTGGTGTGTTCCTCGTCTGCAAAGCAAGAGCAAATGTGTTAGGACCTAAATTGCTTGATTTCCATGGAAGAGCTCTGTAGAACACTATGCTTTGCTGTTGCTGTGTTGGTTTTCTCAAGAAACAAACCCTGTTTGTTCTCTGTACTTGCAGCGAGCAGAGAAGCTCTTGAAGACACGTACCTGCTTTCTCCACTACTGACGTATATTTTGTACCAGTTGGTGTATTCCTCGTCTGGAGAGCAGGAGCAAAGGTTTTAGGACCTAAATTGCTTGATTTCCTTGGAAGAGATATGTAGAACACTGTGCTTTGCTGTTGCTGTGTTGGTTTTCTCAAGACACAAACCCTGTTTGTTCCCTGTGTTTTCAGCAAGCAGAGAAGCTGCTGCAGACACTTTCTTGCTCCTTTTCCACTAGTGAAGTATATTTTGTACCAGTTGGTGTATTCCTCGTCTGCAGAGCAAGAGCAAAGGTTTTAGGATCTAAATTGCTTGTTTTCCATGGAACAGCTATGTAGAACACTATGCTTTGCTGTTGCTGTGTTTGTTTTCTCAAGACACAAGTCCTGTTGGTTGTCTGTGTTTGCAGCAAGCAGAGAAGCTGCTGCAGACACTTTCTTGCCCCTTTTCCACTAGTGAAGTATATTTTGTACCAGTTGGTGTGTTCCTCGTCTGCAAAGCAAGAGCAAATGTGTTAGGACCTAAATTGCTTGATTTCCATGGAAGAGCTCTGTAGAACACTATGCTTTGCTGTTGCTGTGTTGGTTTTCTCAAGAAACAAACCCTGTTTGTTCTCTGTACTTGCAGCGAGCAGAGAAGCTCTTGAAGACACGTACCTGCTTTCTCCACTACTGACGTATATTTTGTACCAGTTGGTGTATTCCTCGTCTGGCGAGCAGGAGCAAAGGTTTTAGGACCTAAATTGCTTGATTTCCTTGGAAGAGATATGTAGAACACTGTGCTTTGCTGTTACTGTGTTGGTTTTCTCAAGACACAAGCCTTGTTAGTTGTATGTGTTTCCAGCGAGCAGAAAAGCTGCTGCAGACACTTTCTTGCCCCTTTTCCACAAGTGAAGTATATTTTGTACCAGTTGGTGTATTCCTCGTCTGCAGAGCAAGAGCAAAGGTTTTAGGATCTAAATTGCTTGTTTTCCATGGAAGAGCTATGTAGAACACTATGCTTTGCTGTTGCTGTGTTGGTTTTCTCAAGACACAAGCCCTGTTTGTTCTCTGTGTTTTCAGCAAGCAGAGAAGCTGCTGCAGACACTTTCTTGCTCCTTTTCCACTAGTGAAGTATATTTTGTACCAGTTGGTGTATTCCTCGTCTGGAGAGCAGGAGCAAAGGTTTTAGGACCTAAATTGCTTGATTTCCTTGGAAGAGATATGTAGAACACTGTGCTTTGCTGTTGCTGTGTTGGTTTTCTCAAGACACAAACCCTGTTTGTTCCCTGTGTTTTCAGCAAGCAGAGAAGCTGCTGCAGACACTTTCTTGCCCCTTTTCCACAAGTGAAGTATATTTTGTACCAGTTGGTGTATTCCTCGTCTGCAGAGCAAGAGCAAAGGTTTTAGGATCTAAATTGCTTGTTTTCCATGGAAGAGCTATGTAGAACACTATGCTTTGCTGTTACTGTGTTGGTTTTCTCAAGACACAAACCCTGTTTGTTCCCTGTGTTTTCAGCAAGCAGAGAAGCTGCTGCAGACACTTTCTTGCCCCTTTTCCACAAGTGAAGTATATTTTGTACCAGTTGGTGTGTTCCTCGTTTGCAGAGCAAGAGCAAAGGTTTTAGGATCTAAATTGCTTGTTTTCCATGGAAGAGCTATGTAGAACACTATGCTTTGCTGTTGCTGTGTTGGTTTTCTAAAGACACAAACCCTGTTTGTTCTCTGTGTTTTCAGCAAGCAGAGAAGCTGCTGCAGACACTTTCTTGCCCCTTTTCCACTAGTGAAGTATATTTTGTACCAGTTGGTGTATTCCTCGTCTGGAGAGCAGGAGCAAAGGTTTTAGGACCTAAATTGCTGGATTTCCTTGGAAGAGCTCTGTAGAACACTGTGCTTTGCTGTTGCTGTGTTGGTTTTCTCAAGACACAAACCCTGTTTGTTCCCTGTGTTTTCAGCAAGCAGAGAAGCTGCTGCAGACACTTTCTTGCCCCTTTTCCACAAGTGAAGTATATTTTGTACCAGTTGGTGTATTCCTCGTCTGCAGAGCAAGAGCAAAGGTTTTAGGATCTAAATTGCTTGTTTTCCATGGAAGAGCTATGTAGAACACTATGCTTTGCTGTTGCTGTGTTGGTTTTCTAAAGACACAAACCCTGTTTGTTCCCTGTGTTTTCAGCAAGCAGAGAAGCTGCTGCAGACACTTTCTTGCCCCTTTTCCACAAGTGAAGTATATTTTGTACCAGTTGGTGTATTCCTTGTCTGCAGAGCAAGAGCAAAGGTTTTAGGACCTAAATTGCTTGATTTCCTTGGAAGAGATATGTAGAACACTGTGCTTTGCTGTTGCTGTGTTGGTTTTCTCAAGACACAAACCCTGTTTGTTCCCTGTGTTTTCAGCAAGCAGAGAAGCTGCTGCAGACACTTTCTTGCCCCTTTTCCACAAGTGAAGTATATTTTGTACCAGTTGGTGTATTCCTCGTCTGCAGAGCAAGAGCAAAGGTTTTAGGATCTAAATTGCTTGTTTTCCATGGAAGAGCTATGTAGAACACTATGCTTTGCTGTTGCTGTGTTTGTTTTCTCAAGACACAAGCCCTGTTTGTTCTCTGTGTTTTCAGCAAGCAGAGAAGCTGCTGCAGAGACTTTCTTGCTCCTTTTCCACTAGTGAAGTATATTTTGTACCAGTTTGTGTATTCCTCGTCTGCAGAGCAAGAGCAAAGGTTTTAGGATCTAAATTGCTTGTTTTCCATGGAAGAGCTCTGTAGAACACTATGCTTTGCTGTTGCTGTGTTGGTTTTCTCAAGACACAAGTCCTGTTTGTTGTCTGTGTTTGCAGCAAGCAGAGAAGCTGCTGCAGACACTTTCTTGCCCCTTTTTCACAAGTGAAGTATATTTTGTACCAGTTGGTGTGTTCCTCGTCTGCAGAGACGGATCAAAGGTTTTAGGACCTAAATTGCTTGATTTCATTGGAAGAGCTATTAAGAACACTAGTCTTTGCTGTTGCTGTGTTGGTTTTCTAAACACACAAGCCCTGTTTGTTCCCTGTGTTTTCAGCAAGCAGAGAAGCTCTTGAAGACACGTACCTGCTTTCTCCACTACTGACGTATATTTTGTACCAGTTGGTGTGTTCCTCGTCTGCAAAGCAAGAGCAAAGGTTTTAGGACTAAAATTGCTTGATTTCCATGGAAGAACTCTGTAGAACACTATGCTTTGCTGTTACTGTGTTGGTTTTCTCAAGACACAAGTCTTGTTGGTTGTATGTGTTTCCAGCGAGCAGAAAAGCTGCTGCAGACACTTTCTTGCCCCTTTTCCACAAGTGAAGTATATTTTGTACCAGTTGGTGTATTCCTCGTCTGCAGAGCAAGAGCAAAGGTTTTAGGATCTAAATTGCTTGTTTTCCATGGAAGAGCTATGTAGAACACTATGGTTTTCGGTTGCTGTGTTTGTTTTCTCAAGACACAAGCCCTGTTTGTTCTCTGTGTTTTCAGCAAGCAGAGAAGCTGCTGCAGACACTTTCTTGCCCCTTTTCCACTAGTGAAGTATATTTTGTACCAGTTGGTGTATTCCTCGTCTGGAGAGCAGGAGCAAAGGTTTTAGGACCTAAATTGCTTGATTTCCTTGGAAGAGATATGTAGAACACTGTGCTTTGCTGTTGCTGTGTTGGTTTTCTCAAGACACAAACCCTGTTTGTTCCCTGTGTTTTCAGCAAGCAGAGAAGCTGCTGCAGACACTTTCTTGCCCCTTTTCCACAAGTGAAGTATATTTTGTACCAGTTGGTGTATTCCTCGTCTGCAGAGCAAGAGCAAAGGTTTTAGGATCTAAATTGCTTGTTTTCCATGGAAGAGCTATGTAGAACACTATGCTTTGCTGTTGCTGTGTTGGTTTTCTAAAGACACAAACCCTGTTTGTTCCCTGTGTTTTCAGCAAGCAGAGAAGCTGCTGCAGACACTTTCTTGCCCCTTTTCCACAAGTGAAGTATATTTTGTACCAGTTGGTTTATTCCTTGTCTGCAGAGCAAGAGCAAAGGTTTTAGGACCTAAATTGCTTGATTTCCTTGGAAGAGATATGTAGAACACTGTGCTTTGCTGTTGCTGTGTTGGTTTTCTCAAGACACAAACCCTGTTTGTTCCCTGTGTTTTCAGCAAGCAGAGAAGCTGCTGCAGACACTTTCTTGCCCCATTTCCACAAGTGAAGTATATTTTGTACCAGTTGGTGTATTCCTCGTCTGCAGAGCAAGAGCAAAGGTGTTAGGACCTAAATTGCTTGATTTCCATGGAAGAGCTATGTAGAACACTATGCTTTGCTGTTGCTGTGTCGGTTTTCTCAAGAAACAAACCCTGTTTGTTCTCTGTACTTGCAGCGAGCAGAGAAGCTCTTGAAGACACGTACCTGCTTTCTCCACTACTGACGTATATTTTGTACCAGTTGGTGTATTCCTCGTCTGGAGAGCAGGAGCAAAGGTTTTAGGACCTAAATTGCTTGATTTCCTTGGAAGAGATATGTAGAACACTGTGCTTTGCTGTTACTGTGTTGGTTTTCTCAAGACACAAGCCTTGTTAGTTGTATGTGTTTCCAGCCAGCAGAGAAGCTGCTGCAGACACTTTCTTGCCCCTTTTCCACAAGTGAAGTATATTTTGTACCAGTTGGTGTATTCCTCGTCTGCAGAGCAAGAGCAAAGGTTTTAGGATCTAAATTGCTTGTTTTCCATGGAAGAGCTATGTAGAACACTATGCTTTGCTGTTGCTGTGTTGGTTTTCTCAAGACACAAGCCCTGTTTGTTCTCTGTGTTTTCAGCAAGCAGAGAAGCTGCTGCAGACACTTTCTTGCTCCTTTTCCACAAGTGAAGTATATTTTGTACCAGTTTGTGTATTCCTCGTCTGCAGAGCAAGAGCAAAGGTTTTAGGATCTAAATTGCTTGTTTTCCATGGAAGAGCTATGTAGAACACTATGCTTTGCTGTTGCTGTGTTGGTTTTCTCAAGACACAAACCCTGTTTGTTCCCTGTGTTTTCAGCAAGCAGAGAAGCTGCTGCAGACACTTTCTTGCCCCTTTTTCACAAGTGAAGTATATTTTGTACCAGTTGGTGTGTTCCTCGTCTGCAAAGCAAGAGCAAAGGTTTTAGGACCTAAATTGCTTGATTTCCATGGAAGAGATATGTAGAAGACTGTGCTTTGCTGTTGCTGTGTTGGTTTTCTCAAGACACAAACCCTGTTTGTTCCCTGTGTTTTCAGCAAGCAGAGAAGCTGCTGCAGACACTTTCTTGCCCCTTTTCCACAAGTGAAGTATATTTTGTACCAGTTGGTGTGTTCCTCGTCTGCAGAGCAAGAGCAAAGGTTTTAGGATCTAAATTGCTTGTTTTCCATGGAAGAGCTATGTAGAACACTATGCTTTGCTGTTGCTGTGTTGGTTTTCTAAAGACACAAACCCTGTTTGTTCTCTGTGTTTTCAGCAAGCAGAGAAGCTGCTGCAGACACTTTCTTGCTCCTTTTCCACTAGTGAAGTATATTTTGTACCAGTTGGTGTATTCCTCGTCTGGAGAGCAGGAGCAAAGGTTTTAGGACCTAAATTGCTGGATTTCCTTGGAAGAGATATGTAGAACACTGTGCTTTGCTGTTGCTGTGTTGGTTTTCTCAAGACACAAACCCTGTTTGTTCCCTGTGTTTTCAGCAAGCAGAGAAGCTGCTGCAGACACTTTCTTGCCCCTTTTCCACAAGTGAAGTATATTTTGTACCAGTTGGTGTATTCCTCGTCTGCAGAGCAAGAGCAAAGGTTTTAGGATCTAAATTGCTTGTTTTCCATGGAAGAGCTATGTAGAACACTATGCTTTGCTGTTGCTGTGTTGGTTTTCTAAAGACACAAACCCTGTTTGTTCCCTGTGTTTTCAGCAAGCAGAGAAGCTGCTGCAGACACTTTCTTGCCCCTTTTCCACAAGTGAAGTATATTTTGTACCAGTTGGTGTATTCCTTGTCTGCAGAGCAAGAGCAAAGGTTTTAGGACCTAAATTGCTTGATTTCCTTGGAAGAGATATGTAGAACACTGTGCTTTGCTGTTGCTGTGTTGGTTTTCTCAAGACACAAACCCTGTTTGTTCCCTGTGTTTTCAGCAAGCAGAGAAGCTGCTGCAGACACTTTCTTGCCCCTTTTCCACAAGTGAAGTATATTTTGTACCAGTTGGTGTATTCCTCGTCTGCAGAGCAAGAGCAAAGGTTTTAGGATCTAAATTGCTTGTTTTCCATGGAAGAGCTATGTAGAACACTATGCTTTGCTGTTGCTGTGTTTGTTTTCTCAAGACACAAGCCCTGTTTGTTCTCTGTGTTTTCAGCAAGCAGAGAAGCTGCTGCAGACACTTTCTTGCTCCTTTTCCACTAGTGAAGTATATTTTGTACCAGTTTGTGTATTCCTTGTCTGCAGAGCAAGAGCAAAGGTTTTAGGATCTAAATTGCTTGTTTTCCATGGAAGAGCTCTGTAGAACACTATGCTTTGCTGTTGCTGTGTTGGTTTTCTTAAGACACAAGTCCTGTTGGTTGTCTGTGTTTGCAGCAAGCAGAGAAGCTGCTGCAGACACTTTCTTGCCCCTTTTTCACAAGTGAAGTATATTTTGTACCAGTTGGTGTGTTCCTCGTCTGCAGAGACGGATCAAAGGTTTTAGGACCTAAATTGCTTGATTTCATTGGAAGAGCTATTAAGAACACTATGCTTTGCTGTTGCTGTGTTGGTTTTCTAAACACACAAGCCCTGTTTGTTCCCTGTGTTTTCAGCAAGCAGAGAAGCTCTTGAAGACACGTACCTGCTTTCTCCACTACTGACGTATATTTTGTACCAGTTGGTGTGTTCCTCGTCTGCAAAGCAAGAGCAAAGGTTTTAGGACTAAAATTGCTTGATTTCCATGGAAGAGCTCTGTAGAACACTATGCTTTGCTGTTACTGTGTTGGTTTTCTCAAGACACAAGTCTTGTTGGTTGTATGTGTTTCCAGCGAGCAGAAAAGCTGCTGCAGACACTTTCTTGCCCCTTTTCCACAAGTGAAGTATATTTTGTACCAGTTGGTGTATTCCTCTTCTGCAGAGCAAGAGCAAAGGTTTTAGGATCTAAATTGCTTGTTTTCCATGGAAGAGCTCTGTAGAACACTATGCTTTGCTGTTGCTGTGTTGGTTTTCTCAAGACACAAACCCTGTTTGTTCCCTGTGTTTTCAGCAAGCAGAGAAGCTGCTGCAGACACTTTCTTGCCCCTTTTTCACAAGTGAAGTATATTTTGTACCAGTTGGTGTGTTCCTCGTCTGCAAAGCAAGAGCAAAGGTTTTAGGACCTAAATTGCTTGATTTCCATGGAAGAGCTCTGTAGAAGACTGTGCTTTGCTGTTGCTGTGTTGGTTTTCTCAAGAAACAAACCCTGTTTGTTCTCTGTACTTGCAGCGAGCAGAGAAGCTCTTGAAGACACGTACCTGCTTTCTCCACTACTGACGTATATTTTGTACCAGTTGGTGTATTCCTCGTCTGGAGAGCAGGAGCAAAGGTTTTAGGACCTAAATTGCTTGATTTCCTTGGAAGAGATATGTAGAACACTGTGCTTTGCTGTTGCTGTGTTGGTTTTCTCAAGACACAAACCCTGTTTGTTCCCTGTGTTTTCAGCAAGCAGAGAAGCTGCTGCAGACACTTTCTTGCCCCTTTTCCACAAGTGAAGTATATTTTGTACCAGTTGGTGTATTCCTCGTCTGCAGAGCAAGAGCAAAGGTTTTAGGATCTAAATTGCTTGTTTTCCATGGAAGAGCTATGTAGAACACTATGCTTTGCTGTTGCTGTGTTGGTTTTCTAAAGACACAAACCCTGTTTGTTCCCTGTGTTTTCAGCAAGCAGAGAAGCTGCTGCAGACACTTTCTTGCCCCTTTTCCACAAGTGAAGTATATTTTGTACCAGTTGGTGTATTCCTTGTCTGCAGAGCAAGAGCAAAGGTTTTAGGACCTGAATTGCTTGATTTCCTTGGAAGAGATATGTAGAACACTGTGCTTTGCTGTTGCTGTGTTGGTTTTCTCAAGACACAAACCCTGTTTGTTCCCTGTGTTTTCAGCAAGCAGAGAAGCTGCTGCAGACACTTTCTTGCCCCTTTTCCACAAGTGAAGTATATTTTGTACCAGTTGGTGTATTCCTTGTCTGCAGAGCAAGAGCAAAGGTTTTAGGATCTAAATTGCTTGTTTTCCATGGAAGAGCTATGTAGAACACTATGCTTTGCTGTTGCTGTGTTGGTTTTCTCAAGACACAAACCCTGTTTGTTCCCTGTGTTTTCAGCAAGCAGAGAAGCTGCTGCAGACACTTTCTTGCCCCTTTTTCACAAGTGAAGTATATTTTGTACCAGTTGGTGTGTTCCTCGTCTGAAAAGCAAGAGCAAAGGTTTTAGGACTTAAATTGCTTGATTTCCATGGAAGAGATATGTAGAACACTGTGCTTTGCTGTTGCTGTGTTGGTTTTCTCAAGACACAAACCCTGTTTGTTCCCTGTGTTTTCAGCAAGCAGAGAAGCTGCTGCAGACACTTTCTTGCCCCTTTTCCACAAGTGAAGTATATTTTGTACCAGTTGGTGTATTCCTCGTCTGCAGAGCAAGAGCAAAGGTTTTAGGATCTAAATTGCTTGTTTTCCATTGGAAGAGCTATGTAGAACACTATGCTTTGCTGTTGCTGTGTTGGTTTTCTAAAGACACAAACCCTGTTTGTTCTCTGTGTTTTCAGCAAGCAGAGAAGCTGCTGCAGACACTTTCTTGCTCCTTTTCCACTAGTGAAGTATATTTTGTACCAGTTGGTGTATTCCTCGTCTGGAGAGCAGGAGCAAAGGTTTTAGGACCTAAATTGCTTGATTTCCTTGGAAGAGATATGTAGAACACTGTGCTTTGCTGTTGCTGTGTTGGTTTTCTCAAGACACAAACCCTGTTTGTTCCCTGTGTTTTCAGCAAGCAGAGAAGCTGCTGCAGACACTTTCTTGCCCCTTTTCCACAAGTGAAGTATATTTTGTACCAGTTGGTGTATTCCTCGTCTGCAGAGCAAGAGCAAAGGTTTTAGGATCTAAATTGCTTGTTTTCCATGGAAGAGCTATGTAGAACACTATGCTTTGCTGTTGCTGTGTTGGTTTTCTAAAGACACAAACCCTGTTTGTTCCCTGTGTTTTCAGCAAGCAGAGAAGCTGCTGCAGACACTTTCTTGCCCCTTTTCCACAAGTGAAGTATATTTTGTACCAGTTGGTGTATTCCTTGTCTGCAGAGCAAGAGCAAAGGTTTTAGGACCTAAATTGCTTGATTTCCTTGGAAGAGATATGTAGAACACTGTGCTTTGCTGTTGCTGTGTTGGTTTTCTCAAGACACAAACCCTGTTTGTTCCCTGTGTTTTCAGCAAGCAGAGAAGCTGCTGCAGACACTTTCTTGCCCCTTTTCCACAAGTGAAGTATATTTTGTACCAGTTGGTGTATTCCTCGTCTGCAGAGCAAGAGCAAAGGTTTTAGGATCTAAATTGCTTGTTTTCCATGGAAGAGCTATGTAGAACACTATGCTTTGCTGTTGCTGTGTTTGTTTTCTCAAGACACAAGCCCTGTTTGTTCTCTGTGTTTTCAGCAAGCAGAGAAGCTGCTGCAGACACTTTCTTGCTCCTTTTCCACTAGTGAAGTATATTTTGTACCAGTTTGTGTATTCCTCGTCTGCAGAGCAAGAGCAAAGGTTTTAGGATCTAAATTGCTTGTTTTCCATGGAAGAGCTCTGTAGAACACTATGCTTTGCTGTTGCTGTGTTGGTTTTCTCAAGACACAAGTCCTGTTTGTTGTCTGTGTTTGCAGCAAGCAGAGAAGCTGCTGCAGACACTTTCTTGCCCCTTTTTCACAAGTGAAGTATATTTTGTACCAGTTGGTGTGTTCCTCGTCTGCAGAGACGGATCAAAGGTTTTAGGACCTAAATTGCTTGATTTCATTGGAAGAGCTATTAAGAACACTAGTCTTTGCTGTTGCTGTGTTGGTTTTCTAAACACACAAGCCCTGTTTGTTCCCTGTGTTTTCAGCAAGCAGAGAAGCTCTTGAAGACACGTACCTGCTTTCTCCACTACTGACGTATATTTTGTACCAGTTGGTGTGTTCCTCGTCTGCAAAGCAAGAGCAAAGGTTTTAGGACTAAAATTGCTTGATTTCCATGGAAGAGCTCTGTAGAACACTATGCTTTGCTGTTACTGTGTTGGTTTTCTCAAGACACAAGTCTTGTTGGTTGTATGTGTTTCCAGCGAGCAGAAAAGCTGCTGCAGACACTTTCTTGCCCCTTTTCCACAAGTGAAGTATATTTTGTACCAGTTGGTGTATTCCTCGTCTGCAGAGCAAGAGCAAAGGTTTTAGGATCTAAATTGCTTGTTTTCCATGGAAGAGCTATGTAGAACACTATGGTTTTCGGTTGCTGTGTTTGTTTTCTCAAGACACAAGCCCTGTTTGTTCTCTGTGTTTTCAGCAAGGAGAGAAGCTGCTGCAGACACTTTCTTGCCCCTTTTCCACTAGTGAAGTATATTTTGTACCAGTTGGTGTATTCCTCGTCTGGAGAGCAGGAGCAAAGGTTTTAGGACCTAAATTGCTTGATTTCCTTGGAAGAGATATGTAGAACACTGTGCTTTGCTGTTGCTGTGTTGGTTTTCTCAAGACACAAACCCTGTTTGTTCCCTGTGTTTTCAGCAAGCAGAGAAGCTGCTGCAGACACTTTCTTGCCCCTTTTCCACAAGTGAAGTATATTTTGTACCAGTTGGTGTATTCCTCGTCTGCAGAGCAAGAGCAAAGGTTTTAGGATCTAAATTGCTTGTTTTCCATGGAAGAGCTATGTAGAACACTATGCTTTGCTGTTGCTGTGTTGGTTTTCTAAAGACACAAACCCTGTTTGTTCCCTGTGTTTTCAGCAAGCAGAGAAGCTGCTGCAGACACTTTCTTGCCCCTTTTCCACAAGTGAAGTATATTTTGTACCAGTTGGTTTATTCCTTGTCTGCAGAGCAAGAGCAAAGGTTTTAGGACCTAAATTGCTTGATTTCCTTGGAAGAGATATGTAGAACACTGTGCTTTGCTGTTGCTGTGTGGGTTTTCTCAAGACACAAACCCTGTTTGTTCCCTGTGTTTTCAGCAAGCAGAGAAGCTGCTGCAGACACTTTCTTGCCCCTTTTCCACAAGTGAAGTATATTTTGTACCAGTTGGTGTGTTCCTCGTCTGCAGAGCAAGAGCAAAGGTGTTAGGACCTAAATTGCTTGATTTCCATGGAAGAGCTATGTAGAACACTATGCTTTGCTGTTGCTGTGTTGGTTTTCTCAAGAAACAAACCCTGTTTGTTCTCTGTGTTTTCAGCAAGCAGAGAAGCTGCTGCAGACACTTTCTTGCTCCTTTTCCACTAGTGAAGTATATTTTGTACCAGTTGGTGTATTCCTCGTCTGGAGAGCAGGAGCAAAGGTTTTAGGACCTAAATTGCTGGATTTCCTTGGAAGAGATATGTAGAACACTGTGCTTTGCTGTTGCTGTGTTGGTTTTCTCAAGACACAAACCCTGTTTGTTCCCTGTGTTTTCAGCAAGCAGAGAAGCTGCTGCAGACACTTTCTTGCCCCTTTTCCACAAGTGAAGTATATTTTGTACCAGTTGGTGTATTCCTCGTCTGCAGAGCAAGAGCAAAGGTTTTAGGATCTAAATTGCTTGTTTTCCATGGAAGAGCTATGTAGAACACTATGCTTTGCTGTTGCTGTGTTGGTTTTCTAAAGACACAAACCCTGTTTGTTCCCTGTGTTTTCAGCAAGCAGAGAAGCTGCTGCAGACACTTTCTTGCCCCTTTTCCACAAGTGAAGTATATTTTGTACCAGTTGGTGTATTCCTTGTCTGCAGAGCAAGAGCAAAGGTTTTAGGACCTAAATTGCTTGATTTCCTTGGAAGAGATATGTAGAACACTGTGCTTTGCTGTTGCTGTGTTGGTTTTCTCAAGACACAAACCCTGTTTGTTCCCTGTGTTTTCAGCAAGCAGAGAAGCTGCTGCAGACACTTTCTTGCCCCTTTTCCACAAGTGAAGTATATTTTGTACCAGTTGGTGTATTCCTCGTCTGCAGAGCAAGAGCAAAGGTTTTAGGATCTAAATTGCTTGTTTTCCATGGAAGAGCTATGTAGAACACTATGCTTTGCTGTTGCTGTGTTTGTTTTCTCAAGACACAAGCCCTGTTTGTTCTCTGTGTTTTCAGCAAGCAGAGAAGCTGCTGCAGACACTTTCTTGCTCCTTTTCCACTAGTGAAGTATATTTTGTACCAGTTTGTGTATTCCTCGTCTGCAGAGCAAGAGCAAAGGTTTTAGGATCTAAATTGCTTGTTTTCCATGGAAGAGCTCTGTAGAACACTATGCTTTGCTGTTGCTGTGTTGGTTTTCTCAAGACACAAGTCCTGTTGGTTGTCTGTGTTTGCAGCAAGCAGAGAAGCTGCTGCAGACACTTTCTTGCCCCTTTTTCACAAGTGAAGTATATTTTGTACCAGTTGGTGTGTTCCTCGTCTGCAGAGACGGATCAAAGGTTTTAGGACCTAAATTGCTTGATTTCATTGGAAGAGCTATTAAGAACACTAGTCTTTGCTGTTGCTGTGTTGGTTTTCTAAACACACAAGCCCTGTTTGTTCCCTGTGTTTTCAGCAAGCAGAGAAGCTCTTGAAGACACGTACCTGCTTTCTCCACTACTGACGTATATTTTGTACCAGTTGGTGTGTTCCTCGTCTGCAAAGCAAGAGCAAAGGTTTTAGGACTAAAATTGCTTGATTTCCATGGAAGAGCTCTGTAGAACACTATGCTTTGCTGTTACTGTGTTGGTTTTCTCAAGACACAAGTCTTGTTGGTTGTATGTGTTTCCAGCGAGCAGAAAAGCTGCTGCAGACACTTTCTTGCCCCTTTTCCACAAGTGAAGTATATTTTGTACCAGTTGGTGTATTCCTCTTCTGCAGAGCAAGAGCAAAGGTTTTAGGATCTAAATTGCTTGTTTTCCATGGAAGAGCTCTGTAGAACACTATGCTTTGCTGTTGCTGTGTTGGTTTTCTCAAGACACAAGTCCTGTTGGTTGTCTGTGTTTGCAGCAAGCAGAGAAGCTGCTGCAGACACTTTCTTGCCCCTTTTTACAAGTGAAGTATATTTTGTACCAGTTGGTGTGTTCCTCGTCTGCAAAGCAAGAGCAAATGTGTTAGGACCTAAATTGCTTGATTTCCATGGAAGAGCTCTGTAGAACACTATGCTTTGCTGTTGCTGTGTTGGTTTTCTCAAGAAACAAACCCTGTTTGTTCTCTGTACTTGCAGCGAGCAGAGAAGCTCTTGAAGACACGTACCTGCTTTCTCCACTACTGACGTATATTTTGTACCAGTTGGTGTATTCCTCGTCTGGAGAGCAGGAGCAAAGGTTTTAGGACCTAAATTGCTTGATTTCCTTGGAAGAGATATGTAGAACACTGTGCTTTGCTGTTGCTGTGTTGGTTTTCTCAAGACACAAACCCTGTTTGTTCCCTGTGTTTTCAGCAAGCAGAGAAGCTGCTGCAGACACTTTCTTGCCCCTTTTCCACAAGTGAAGTATATTTTGTACCAGTTGGTGTATTCCTCGTCTGCAGAGCAAGAGCAAATGTTTTAGGATCTAAATTGCTTGTTTTCCATGGAAGAGCTATGTAGAACACTATGCTTTGCTGTTGCTGTGTTGGTTTTCTAAAGACACAAACCCTGTTTGTTCCCTGTGTTTTCAGCAAGCAGAGAAGCTGCTGCAGACACTTTCTTGCCCCTTTTCCACAAGTGAAGTATATTTTGTACCAGTTGGTGTATTCCTTGTCTGCAGAGCAAGAGCAAAGGTTTTAGGACCTGAATTGCTTGATTTCCTTGGAAGAGATATGTAGAACACTGTGCTTTGCTGTTGCTGTGTTGGTTTTCTCAAGACACAAACCCTGTTTGTTCCCTGTGTTTTCAGCAAGCAGAGAAGCTGCTGCAGACACTTTCTTGCCCCTTTTCCACAAGTGAAGTATATTTTGTACCAGTTGGTGTATTCCTTGTCTGCAGAGCAAGAGCAAAGGTTTTAGGATCTAAATTGCTTGTTTTCCATGGAAGAGCTATGTAGAACACTATGCTTTGCTGTTGCTGTGTTGGTTTTCTCAAGACACAAACCCTGTTTGTTCCCTGTGTTTTCAGCAAGCAGAGAAGCTGCTGCAGACACTTTCTTGCCCCTTTTTCACAAGTGAAGTATATTTTGTACCAGTTGGTGTGTTCCTCGTCTGAAAAGCAAGAGCAAAGGTTTTAGGACTTAAATTGCTTGATTTCCATGGAAGAGATATGTAGAACACTGTGCTTTGCTGTTGCTGTGTTGGTTTTCTCAAGACACAAACCCTGTTTGTTCCCTGTGTTTTCAGCAAGCAGAGAAGCTGCTGCAGACACTTTCTTGCCCCTTTTCCACAAGTGAAGTATATTTTGTACCAGTTGGTGTATTCCTCGTCTGCAGAGCAAGAGCAAAGGTTTTAGGATCTAAATTGCTTGTTTTCCATGGAAGAGCTATGTAGAACACTATGCTTTGCTGTTGCTGTGTTGGTTTTCTAAAGACACAAACCCTGTTTGTTCTCTGTGTTTTCAGCAAGCAGAGAAGCTGCTGCAGACACTTTCTTGCTCCTTTTCCACTAGTGAAGTATATTTTGTACCAGTTGGTGTATTCCTCGTCTGGAGAGCAGGAGCAAAGGTTTTAGGACCTAAATTGCTTGATTTCCTTGGAAGAGATATGTAGAACACTGTGCTTTGCTGTTGCTGTGTTGGTTTTCTCAAGACACAAACCCTGTTTGTTCCCTGTGTTTTCAGCAAGCAGAGAAGCTGCTGCAGACACTTTCTTGCCCCTTTTCCACAAGTGAAGTATATTTTGTACCAGTTGGTGTATTCCTCGTCTGCAGAGCAAGAGCAAAGGTTTTAGGATCTAAATTGCTTGTTTTCCATGGAAGAGCTATGTAGAACACTATGCTTTGCTGTTGCTGTGTTGGTTTTCTAAAGACACAAACCCTGTTTGTTCCCTGTGTTTTCAGCAAGCAGAGAAGCTGCTGCAGACACTTTCTTGCCCCTTTTCCACAAGTGAAGTATATTTTGTACCAGTTGGTGTATTCCTTGTCTGCAGAGCAAGAGCAAAGGTTTTAGGACCTAAATTGCTTGATTTCCTTGGAAGAGATATGTAGAACACTGTGCTTTGCTGTTGCTGTGTTGGTTTTCTCAAGACACAAACCCTGTTTGTTCCCTGTGTTTTCAGCAAGCAGAGAAGCTGCTGCAGACACTTTCTTGCCCCTTTTCCACAAGTGAAGTATATTTTGTACCAGTTGGTGTATTCCTCGTCTGCAGAGCAAGAGCAAAGGTTTTAGGATCTAAATTGCTTGTTTTCCATGGAAGAGCTATGTAGAACACTATGCTTTGCTGTTGCTGTGTTTGTTTTCTCAAGACACAAGCCCTGTTTGTTCTCTGTGTTTTCAGCAAGCAGAGAAGCTGCTGCAGACACTTTCTTGCTCCTTTTCCACTAGTGAAGTATATTTTGTACCAGTTTGTGTATTCCTCGTCTGCAGAGCAAGAGCAAAGGTTTTAGGATCTAAATTGCTTGTTTTCCATGGAAGAGCTCTGTAGAACACTATGCTTTGCTGTTGCTGTGTTGGTTTTCTCAAGACACAAGTCCTGTTTGTTGT
The DNA here is from genome assembly GCF_021018805.1 of Prinia subflava. Lineage (NCBI taxonomy): Eukaryota > Metazoa > Chordata > Aves > Passeriformes > Cisticolidae > Prinia > Prinia subflava. The sequence continues at coordinate 6,179 of NW_026961086.1, read as the reverse complement.
CTGTGTTTGCAGCAAGCAGAGAAGCTGCTGCAGACACTTTCTTGCCCCTTTTTCACAAGTGAAGTATATTTTGTACCAGTTGGTGTGTTCCTCGTCTGCAGAGACGGATCAAAGGTTTTAGGACCTAAATTGCTTGATTTCATTGGAAGAGCTATTAAGAACACTAGTCTTTGCTGTTGCTGTGTTGGTTTTCTAAACACACAAGCCCTGTTTGTTCCCTGTGTTTTCAGCAAGCAGAGAAGCTCTTGAAGACACGTACCTGCTTTCTCCACTACTGACGTATATTTTGTACCAGTTGGTGTGTTCCTCGTCTGCAAAGCAAGAGCAAAGGTTTTAGGACTAAAATTGCTTGATTTCCATGGAAGAGCTCTGTAGAACACTATGCTTTGCTGTTACTGTGTTGGTTTTCTCAAGACACAAGTCTTGTTGGTTGTATGTGTTTCCAGCGAGCAGAAAAGCTGCTGCAGACACTTTCTTGCCCCTTTTCCACAAGTGAAGTATATTTTGTACCAGTTGGTGTATTCCTCGTCTGCAGAGCAAGAGCAAAGGTTTTAGGATCTAAATTGCTTGTTTTCCATGGAAGAGCTATGTAGAACACTATGGTTTTCGGTTGCTGTGTTTGTTTTCTCAAGACACAAGCCCTGTTTGTTCTCTGTGTTTTCAGCAAGGAGAGAAGCTGCTGCAGACACTTTCTTGCCCCTTTTCCACTAGTGAAGTATATTTTGTACCAGTTGGTGTATTCCTCGTCTGGAGAGCAGGAGCAAAGGTTTTAGGACCTAAATTGCTTGATTTCCTTGGAAGAGATATGTAGAACACTGTGCTTTGCTGTTGCTGTGTTGGTTTTCTCAAGACACAAACCCTGTTTGTTCCCTGTGTTTTCAGCAAGCAGAGAAGCTGCTGCAGACACTTTCTTGCCCCTTTTCCACAAGTGAAGTATATTTTGTACCAGTTGGTGTATTCCTCGTCTGCAGAGCAAGAGCAAAGGTTTTAGGATCTAAATTGCTTGTTTTCCATGGAAGAGCTATGTAGAACACTATGCTTTGCTGTTGCTGTGTTGGTTTTCTAAAGACACAAACCCTGTTTGTTCCCTGTGTTTTCAGCAAGCAGAGAAGCTGCTGCAGACACTTTCTTGCCCCTTTTCCACAAGTGAAGTATATTTTGTACCAGTTGGTTTATTCCTTGTCTGCAGAGCAAGAGCAAAGGTTTTAGGACCTAAATTGCTTGATTTCCTTGGAAGAGATATGTAGAACACTGTGCTTTGCTGTTGCTGTGTGGGTTTTCTCAAGACACAAACCCTGTTTGTTCCCTGTGTTTTCAGCAAGCAGAGAAGCTGCTGCAGACACTTTCTTGCCCCTTTTCCACAAGTGAAGTATATTTTGTACCAGTTGGTGTGTTCCTCGTCTGCAGAGCAAGAGCAAAGGTGTTAGGACCTAAATTGCTTGATTTCCATGGAAGAGCTATGTAGAACACTATGCTTTGCTGTTGCTGTGTTGGTTTTCTCAAGAAACAAACCCTGTTTGTTCTCTGTGTTTTCAGCAAGCAGAGAAGCTGCTGCAGACACTTTCTTGCTCCTTTTCCACTAGTGAAGTATATTTTGTACCAGTTGGTGTATTCCTCGTCTGGAGAGCAGGAGCAAAGGTTTTAGGACCTAAATTGCTGGATTTCCTTGGAAGAGATATGTAGAACACTGTGCTTTGCTGTTGCTGTGTTGGTTTTCTCAAGACACAAACCCTGTTTGTTCCCTGTGTTTTCAGCAAGCAGAGAAGCTGCTGCAGACACTTTCTTGCCCCTTTTCCACAAGTGAAGTATATTTTGTACCAGTTGGTGTATTCCTCGTCTGCAGAGCAAGAGCAAAGGTTTTAGGATCTAAATTGCTTGTTTTCCATGGAAGAGCTATGTAGAACACTATGCTTTGCTGTTGCTGTGTTGGTTTTCTAAAGACACAAACCCTGTTTGTTCCCTGTGTTTTCAGCAAGCAGAGAAGCTGCTGCAGACACTTTCTTGCCCCTTTTCCACAAGTGAAGTATATTTTGTACCAGTTGGTGTATTCCTTGTCTGCAGAGCAAGAGCAAAGGTTTTAGGACCTAAATTGCTTGATTTCCTTGGAAGAGATATGTAGAACACTGTGCTTTGCTGTTGCTGTGTTGGTTTTCTCAAGACACAAACCCTGTTTGTTCCCTGTGTTTTCAGCAAGCAGAGAAGCTGCTGCAGACACTTTCTTGCCCCTTTTCCACAAGTGAAGTATATTTTGTACCAGTTGGTGTATTCCTCGTCTGCAGAGCAAGAGCAAAGGTTTTAGGATCTAAATTGCTTGTTTTCCATGGAAGAGCTATGTAGAACACTATGCTTTGCTGTTGCTGTGTTTGTTTTCTCAAGACACAAGCCCTGTTTGTTCTCTGTGTTTTCAGCAAGCAGAGAAGCTGCTGCAGACACTTTCTTGCTCCTTTTCCACTAGTGAAGTATATTTTGTACCAGTTTGTGTATTCCTCGTCTGCAGAGCAAGAGCAAAGGTTTTAGGATCTAAATTGCTTGTTTTCCATGGAAGAGCTCTGTAGAACACTATGCTTTGCTGTTGCTGTGTTGGTTTTCTTAAGACACAAGTCCTGTTGGTTGTCTGTGTTTGCAGCAAGCAGAGAAGCTGCTGCAGACACTTTCTTGCCCCTTTTTCACAAGTGAAGTATATTTTGTACCAGTTGGTGTGTTCCTCGTCTGCAGAGACGGATCAAAGGTTTTAGGACCTAAATTGCTTGATTTCATTGGAAGAGCTATTAAGAACACTATGCTTTGCTGTTGCTGTGTTGGTTTTCTAAACACACAAGCCCTGTTTGTTCCCTGTGTTTTCAGCAAGCAGAGAAGCTCTTGAAGACACGTACCTGCTTTCTCCACTACTGACGTATATTTTGTACCAGTTGGTGTGTTCCTCGTCTGCAAAGCAAGAGCAAAGGTTTTAGGACTAAAATTGCTTGATTTCCATGGAAGAGCTCTGTAGAACACTATGCTTTGCTGTTACTGTGTTGGTTTTCTCAAGACACAAGTCTTGTTGGTTGTATGTGTTTCCAGCGAGCAGAAAAGCTGCTGCAGACACTTTCTTGCCCCTTTTCCACAAGTGAAGTATATTTTGTACCAGTTGGTGTATTCCTCTTCTGCAGAGCAAGAGCAAAGGTTTTAGGATCTAAATTGCTTGTTTTCCATGGAAGAGCTCTGTAGAACACTATGCTTTGCTGTTGCTGTGTTGGTTTTCTCAAGACACAAGTCCTGTTGGTTGTCTGTGTTTGCAGCAAGCAGAGAAGCTGCTGCAGACACTTTCTTGCCCCTTTTTACAAGTGAAGTATATTTTGTACCAGTTGGTGTGTTCCTCGTCTGCAAAGCAAGAGCAAATGTGTTAGGACCTAAATTGCTTGATTTCCATGGAAGAGCTCTGTAGAACACTATGCTTTGCTGTTGCTGTGTTGGTTTTCTCAAGAAACAAACCCTGTTTGTTCTCTGTACTTGCAGCGAGCAGAGAAGCTCTTGAAGACACGTACCTGCTTTCTCCACTACTGACGTATATTTTGTACCAGTTGGTGTATTCCTCGTCTGGAGAGCAGGAGCAAAGGTTTTAGGACCTAAATTGCTTGATTTCCTTGGAAGAGATATGTAGAACACTGTGCTTTGCTGTTGCTGTGTTGGTTTTCTCAAGACACAAACCCTGTTTGTTCCCTGTGTTTTCAGCAAGCAGAGAAGCTGCTGCAGACACTTTCTTGCCCCTTTTCCACAAGTGAAGTATATTTTGTACCAGTTGGTGTATTCCTCGTCTGCAGAGCAAGAGCAAATGTTTTAGGATCTAAATTGCTTGTTTTCCATGGAAGAGCTATGTAGAACACTATGCTTTGCTGTTGCTGTGTTGGTTTTCTAAAGACACAAACCCTGTTTGTTCCCTGTGTTTTCAGCAAGCAGAGAAGCTGCTGCAGACACTTTCTTGCCCCTTTTCCACAAGTGAAGTATATTTTGTACCAGTTGGTGTATTCCTTGTCTGCAGAGCAAGAGCAAAGGTTTTAGGACCTGAATTGCTTGATTTCCTTGGAAGAGATATGTAGAACACTGTGCTTTGCTGTTGCTGTGTTGGTTTTCTCAAGACACAAACCCTGTTTGTTCCCTGTGTTTTCAGCAAGCAGAGAAGCTGCTGCAGACACTTTCTTGCCCCTTTTCCACAAGTGAAGTATATTTTGTACCAGTTGGTGTATTCCTTGTCTGCAGAGCAAGAGCAAAGGTTTTAGGATCTAAATTGCTTGTTTTCCATGGAAGAGCTATGTAGAACACTATGCTTTGCTGTTGCTGTGTTGGTTTTCTCAAGACACAAACCCTGTTTGTTCCCTGTGTTTTCAGCAAGCAGAGAAGCTGCTGCAGACACTTTCTTGCCCCTTTTTCACAAGTGAAGTATATTTTGTACCAGTTGGTGTGTTCCTCGTCTGAAAAGCAAGAGCAAAGGTTTTAGGACTTAAATTGCTTGATTTCCATGGAAGAGATATGTAGAACACTGTGCTTTGCTGTTGCTGTGTTGGTTTTCTCAAGACACAAACCCTGTTTGTTCCCTGTGTTTTCAGCAAGCAGAGAAGCTGCTGCAGACACTTTCTTGCCCCTTTTCCACAAGTGAAGTATATTTTGTACCAGTTGGTGTATTCCTCGTCTGCAGAGCAAGAGCAAAGGTTTTAGGATCTAAATTGCTTGTTTTCCATGGAAGAGCTATGTAGAACACTATGCTTTGCTGTTGCTGTGTTGGTTTTCTAAAGACACAAACCCTGTTTGTTCTCTGTGTTTTCAGCAAGCAGAGAAGCTGCTGCAGACACTTTCTTGCTCCTTTTCCACTAGTGAAGTATATTTTGTACCAGTTGGTGTATTCCTCGTCTGGAGAGCAGGAGCAAAGGTTTTAGGACCTAAATTGCTTGATTTCCTTGGAAGAGATATGTAGAACACTGTGCTTTGCTGTTGCTGTGTTGGTTTTCTCAAGACACAAACCCTGTTTGTTCCCTGTGTTTTCAGCAAGCAGAGAAGCTGCTGCAGACACTTTCTTGCCCCTTTTCCACAAGTGAAGTATATTTTGTACCAGTTGGTGTATTCCTCGTCTGCAGAGCAAGAGCAAAGGTTTTAGGATCTAAATTGCTTGTTTTCCATGGAAGAGCTATGTAGAACACTATGCTTTGCTGTTGCTGTGTTGGTTTTCTAAAGACACAAACCCTGTTTGTTCCCTGTGTTTTCAGCAAGCAGAGAAGCTGCTGCAGACATTTTCTTGCCCCTTTTCCACAAGTGAAGTATATTTTGTACCAGTTGGTGTATTCCTTGTCTGCAGAGCAAGAGCAAAGGTTTTAGGACCTAAATTGCTTGATTTCCTTGGAAGAGATATGTAGAACACTGTGCTTTGCTGTTGCTGTGTTGGTTTTCTCAAGACACAAACCCTGTTTGTTCCCTGTGTTTTCAGCAAGCAGAGAAGCTCTTGAAGACACGTACCTGCTTTCTCCACTACTGACGTATATTTTGTACCAGTTGGTGTGTTCCTCGTCTGCAAAGCAAGAGCAAAGGTTTTAGGACTAAAATTGCTTGATTTCCATGGAAGAGCTCTGTAGAACACTATGCTTTGCTGTTACTGTGTTGGTTTTCTCAAGACACAAGTCTTGTTGGTTGTATGTGTTTCCAGCGAGCAGAAAAGCTGCTGCAGACACTTTCTTGCCCCTTTTCCACAAGTGAAGTATATTTTGTACCAGTTGGTGTATTCCTCTTCTGCAGAGCAAGAGCAAAGGTTTTAGGATCTAAATTGCTTGTTTTCCATGGAAGAGCTCTGTAGAACACTATGCTTTGCTGTTGCTGTGTTGGTTTTCTCAAGACACAAGTCCTGTTGGTTGTCTGTGTTTGCAGCAAGCAGAGAAGCTGCTGCAGACACTTTCTTGCCCCTTTTCCACAAGTGAAGTATATTTTGTACCAGTTGCTGTGTTCCTCGTCTGCAAAGCAAGAGCAAATGTGTTAGGACCTAAATTGCTTGATTTCCATGGAAGAGCTCTGTAGAACACTATGCTTTGCTGTTGCTGTGTTGGTTTTCTCAAGAAACAAACCCTGTTTGTTCTCTGTACTTGCAGCGAGCAGAGAAGCTCTTGAAGACACGTACCTGCTTTCTCCACTACTGACGTATATTTTGTACCAGTTGGTGT